>NC_079433.1:14812646-14820146 GCF_026213295.1 Gadus chalcogrammus | reverse complement strand
CATTTAATCCACATTGTTCTTTTTATCTCCAGATGTTTCAACGTATGCCAGCGGCAATGACACCGTGAAACTCGTAAAAAGCATTTCTGCATCTCTAAACCACTATTTGCACCACCTGTGTTTCAATCTAAGAATCAGATATTTGCTTTATCTTTTGAGAGTGATAAAGGAATCTTTCCATTGCGGTGGGCATGTGACACCATAAACAAATTTAAAAATATGTGGGCTAGTGTTATGTGTCTGATTTCACCAAAGCCTGGTAAAAAATCTGATTCTAATTTATTTATTTTCTATTATAGTATTTATTGCTTGATTTCATCTGGTCTCGTGAAAGGAAAGGATCATCTTTCATCAAGAAAGAGGTTAAAGAAAAATTTAAAATTGATGCAGAGCCACAAAAGTATTTAAGGGCTTGTACCGCTTTTGCCAGTCTACTAAGTTGTCTGGATAATTAAGAGGTCAAATAAGCCCCAAATAGGCCTGTTGCATCTCAATAAATAGGCCTATTCATCATCAAAAAGATAGGAATCAAAGTAATATGAGCAAATGTTACGATCTGAAAAGCAGTAACCAACACATATTTGGTGCCTGAAGAATTCCTGTTTATACATAATCAAATGTATGCACTCTTGATGTAAGTTGATGCAAGTAAAATGTGCTGATCTACTGGGGGCTAAAATCCATAGTTCATTAAATTGCTTAAAACCAGCAATTTCTTTAGGATATGATACTTTAAATAAGTCCTATTATTAAATAGGTACTACCTTAAATTAACATAAATGAATTTGTTAATTTGATAAGGAATTAAATGAACCTATGTCTGTGTGTGATTTGCAGATATTCTTTAATGCATACACAATCACCCACACACACACCAATGCACACACACACACACACACACACACACACACACACACACACACACACACACACACACACACACACACACACACACACACACACACACACACACACACACACACACACACACACACACACACACACACACACACACACACACACACACACACACACACACACAAATGTACACACACACACACCCATGTCTCTTATATGCTCAGGTTGTCAAAACAGATGAGGACGCCTCATTGCTCATCTCATGTAGGTTTTGCCATTGAGCCGGAAGCCTTCTAAAAGCTGCGGAAAAAATACACTGTGTCTTTGACCAGATGTTTGTGAAATCAATATCCTCCCACACACTCCCACACACACACATGCACACACACACTCATGCACACAAGGAAACAAAACCTCTGTCATGACCAGCAAAGTGTCGTCAGAGGGAGAGGCGGTGAGTCAGGAGTTAACTCGATTAGGGAGGACAGAAACAGCCATGACAGGATGTGTGTGTGTGTGTGTGTGTGTGTGTGTGTGTGTGTGTGTGTGTGTGTGTGTGTGTGTGTGTGTGTGTGTGTGTGTGTGTGTGTGTGTGTGTGTGTGTGTGTGAGTGTGAGCAGACACAAGGCATCCTCTCTGCAGTCTTTATTTAGCTATGCAGGTCATCCCTACAGACCACGCTCTCCACAGCCTCCGAAAGAGAGGGAGAATACACGGGGCTCAATGGCTCACGACGCACGGGAGAGAGGCTTTCAGCGGATACGTTTCCCCCCTCTCCGGGAACCCTTCACTGAGAATGAATAAATAAATGAATGAATGAATTTGTGAACGCGGGGATTCATGAATTCATGAATTTATTGAATTATTCATGAAATAATGGCAAGCCACGTCAGGCTCTGTCTTAATTCTCTGTCTCCTGGTTCTATTTTGAGCTGATCTTTTTCATCTTGCGAGCTGTAGATATGCTGCGGCATCACAAATCAAAGTGTATCCAGTCAAAGGGTTAATTCAGGGTTTCCTATATAAATGCTTCGTGATTGAACTGCAGCTCGGAGAGGGAGAGATGGTGTGTGATGTAGGCCTACCATCAAAGAGCCGTAGCCCACCAAACCAAGCGCAACAGTAGGAGGAAAGAGAAGACAAAGACAAAGTAAGCCTTATAGAACACACAACCCGTAATGCTTTTTGATACTGAGAGATAAAAGAGATGCAGCGTAGCGCTCTGTTTCAGCGTGGGCTGGACCAGAAACCTCTCTCCTGGGCCACGCGGGACCACCTGCCCCACGGTATGGGAGCCAGCGCCTCAACACACCCACTCTGCCATTGGCTGGCTGTTTGTGGGGTTTGTGTGCATGCGTGTGTGTTTGTGTTTGTGTCTGGGCCTGTTTTGGAGCGGTTGCGCGAGAGAACACGCAAATTGCATTTTTCAAAAGAAACGATGTCCCCAATCTGAGAATTTCACAGCTGGGATTTCTCCTAGTAAGGGCGTTCAAAGTGTAACCCCACACACACACGTGGACTCCCCCGTTTAGATGTGCTCTTCTGTTTACCGCATTTGTGATGATGAAAAGCCTGAGCACCACTTGACTGCAATCTCCACGCATGTGTGTGTGTTCGTATGTGTGTATGCGTGCACCGTTCAGAGAAATCCTTCACCAGCGTGTTTTGTGTGTCACGGTGTGATGATTGATGGGCATGTGTGAACCTGCCTGCTGTTAATTGTTAATTAATACTTACTAATGAATCCTTCCTCAGCCATCACGTTCCATCTGAACTGTGTCTGTGCACACACTCCCATATCGTTAGCCTCGTAGAGCAATTTCCTAAGTCATATTTTGGCCAAATTGCGATTACTAACTAACTCTATTCTCCGAACTCTGCTGGGACTCAATGGCTATATCCTAAGCCAATCAGAGTGCTTTAGCCCACCACGCTAAATACAAGATGAACCAGGAGGCTAGCGTTATCCAACACACACACACACACACACACACACACACACACACCATAAACACACATTATCATACAGACTAAACACTCTTATACACACCCAGAGGCGTCGTCAGCCCCTTTTTACTGGGGCACGTGCCCCAGTAAAAGTCTCCAGTGCCCCAGTAAAAAATTATTAAATTAATCTGCAGAAGCGCCGCACTCGCTATGGAATCGACAGGATTCATCAAGTACATCTCCTGCTGCCTCGGGAGTCTTCAGTCGAGCCTGCCTCTTACCAGCCAATCAAAAAACGAAAGGGGCTACATAAAAGTCAATCAGAAAATAGCCCTATTGTATCTGGGTAAGATTTAACGCAACAACCAATGAAAAAAATCAGTTATTTACGGATTCGTCCACGTGACTCTTCTGAATGTTTCAGTGGTAAAGTGTGTAAAGTATGACCAAGTGTTTCTTTCTGTTCAATAGTCTAGATAGAACTTTATCAATCCCCTGTAGGAGAAATTTGTTAATAAAACAATAATGGTAAAAAAAATAAGGAATCTCCCACTTCCGGCTTCCATGAAAGAGAACCATACTAATTCACACAATAGCGTTGATGCAAATCCAGCATTAAAGGTTAATTTAAGGAAGTTCTCTCCAGTCACGCTGAAACTAGTTTGCTAGTAGTAGCGCTTTAATTTGCAGTGTAAGAGAATTCTGAGAAATCTGAATGCTGACAAAATTCTCAGAATTCTGACACTGCAATTTATTTGCACGCTACGACTAGTGAACTACTTTAAAAAAAACTCGACACTGCGACCAGGCGACAAATGACTGGTGAGAAGCTTCTTAAATTAACCTTTAATGCTAGATTTGCAGCACTTTAATTCCCGTCAACTTTGTTTTCTAACACCAGCATTTCCACAACTATGCTCATGTTCGTGACTGCTATAGGCCTACAAAACCATTTATAGTGCATCTATTTTTCTGCTGGGTAATGCAGCTTTAATTTGGGCTCTGATTCTGAATAAATGCCGCTGCTGAACTGTGTGAATAAATAAAGGGAACTGAAATCTAAAGAAGACACGTGGTTTTGATGTAGGCCTACCGTGAATTCCAGCTGAAAGTGGAACATTGCTGCCATCAGGGGAAATTAATGTAACCTAGGCATATTGTAAGTAGCTTTCAATTCCTTGTTTTTTTGTTGATCATGTTTCGTTGGAAACCACGGGAGCTGGAAACAACCCAGAGTAAGTCATCTCCTTTTTTAACGTTACAACAAATTCACAACTTGTTTGACACAAACAATGACAACTTGATTGCTGTTAAAGAATGTTGCCCACATAATTAGCACCAGTTTTTCAATACTGAGCGTCTGTAGCCTGTAGTTTTATAGCACACACACACACACACACACACACACACACACACACACACACACACACACACACACAACACACACACACACACACACACCACACACACCATGCGTGCACGCACACACGCGGAAAATGAATAATGAATGAAAAAATTGTCTGTCTTCAAAACTTGAGGAAGTTTTAGTGGACAAAACTTCCTTAACACAAAAAAGGAAATTATGGATATACAGGGTGTTTTTAACATATATGGATCCAACAATGTTCCCAACACTGACACAGATAATTCAGATCATTGCACTCACAATTCCTGTAAACAGTTGTAGTTGTGAGCGATCTTTCAGTGTGTCGAGAAGGCTCCACACCTGGCTTAGGTCAACCATGGGGCAAGGAAGGCTTCACCAACTTTCTCTTTTGTCCATTGAAAAGGAGCAACTATGCAAAGTGAGTCAAAGCCACGTTATTGACCGCTTTGCCACCATGAAGGCGCGGCGATACAGCTTAATAGTGAAAAAATAATCATTAAAAAAGGCTCTATGCAGTAGTGTATGGCCTTATTTAGTTTAATTTAAGAGCTTTGATGGTTCTATAACATTTTCCAGGTTGATTGGTGGCAATGAGCCACCTCACCTTAAGTCAGAAATTCTATTAGTTTTAAACCTTGTTTCTTGCCTTTTTAGTACATGTCGTTCTGGCAAAATTATGCTGTTTCCACACAGCTTCTAAATAAATATAGATGTGTAGACTTCTCCTGATAAAGAGGTGAAGGTCATAAAGAGACTTTTTGTTTATTTGTCAGTTACCTTATTTGTAAATCTTTGAGATGTGTATGTGTTTAAATAAATATAATTGTACGGTACTCATGAATCCATCTTTGCGTCTTTACCTTTACCAGTGCTTTAATATAGCCTACAATATGACAGTGACAATGATTTTGAAGCTTGTACATACCCTTCTGTATCCATCTATTTCATATTGTGCACACGTAAAAAAATGTTGGCAGTTGGGGGCCTTTGCCCCAGTAAAACTCTAGGTCTAGCAACGCCCCTGTACACACCCCTATTTGAGTTTGTGTGTGTGTGTACACACACACACACACACACGCACACACACACACACACACACACACACACACACACACACACACACACACACACACACACACACACACACACACACGCACACACACACACACACACACACACACACACACACACACACACACACACACACACACACACACACACACACACACACACACACACAAACTTGATCTCCAACATGAAAAACAGAATCGGTTGCTTGTCTAGGTCGTCCTAAACAACCCATTTGATGGTTTAAGCCTCCTTTCGACTGTTCGAAGAAACAATACGTCACGTAGGCCTATGTCTGCCATCAAATCAGTTACATAAAATACACTTAACACAACAGCTCAGATGACTACACTACGCAGAGACATTGATTCAGACAAGATACATCCACATCAATATGTATCACCATGGCAACAAAATAAAATGTTGCATTAAAAACATACAAAACATCATATACATTCACATTCAGAATAATATTCACATTAATTGCTAGAAATGTTTTCAAAAGGCATTTAATGCCAAAAGTATCTTAAAATGTCGTAGCTTCCACTGAGAATATAACGAAAGTCATCCATTTTGTTTCAGCAGACAGAACCTTGACATACGTGATAGGTTGCTATCGGTCGATAGGGGGCTGAAACGTTCATATGGGAAGTTTTGGACGACCAATACAGACAACCTATTCTCTCAGGTTAAAGGACAGGCTGCACACACATACACGCACACACACACACACACACACACACACACACACACACACACACACACACACACACACACACACACACACACACACACACACCACACACACACACACACACACACACACACACACACACACACACACACACACAAACGCACACAGTGATTGTGATCACTATACAGATCCATGTGCTTATGTAAGCACCTGTGTGCAGGAATAACCTACCTAGGGGATTAGATGTACGCTAACACCAACCCACCCACACACACAGTACACACACACACACACACACACACACACACACACACACACACACACACACACACACACACACACACACACACACACACACACACACACACACACACACACACACACACATACACACATCCCCCCCTCCCCCCACATACACAGTTTGATAATACACAAGCACAGTGGATAGATTATTCAGTATGTTACATACATATTTTAGGTTGTCAATAATTCCTCTGAGAGCCTTTCTCCAATGATGTCTTGATAGCACTGAACTATAAATAAACTACAAGGCATTACATGCAGTGCACATGTTCAGAGTCAACCCTACGCTGTACAGACTACTATCATATCCTTACCATGACGTTACCCCTTTCTGTATGTCAGCCTGTCTGTCTGTCCGCCTGTCAGCCTGTCTGTCTGTCTGTATATTCCACTTCCCTCACTCCTCGCTGTAGAAACCTGAACTTTGAATTTATATTTCTCTCACAAGACCATAGGCTCTTTGTCTTTAGTCGCCACAAACACAAAATAACACGTCCCCGATACAGAAAAAACACCTCAAAACAACAAACTAAACTCGCCCAAAGAAAGCTTTCTTTGTTCTTTGTCAAATAAACATCACCAAAATATCATCATTCAAGGGCTAAGTGCTAAGGGCTAAGGGCTGGGGACGTGTGGTTGAGGAGACGGGGAGAGCTCAGGGCTCAGAAGGCTGCTCTCAGCTCAACGTGGTTCCTTTAGGCAACACTTGAAATAAGGTGCACTCCTTAAAGTGTTGAGCATTCTTAAACCAAGCAAAAGTGAGAAAAGGGGGTTTGGCTGAAAGGAGTATTGTAGGGGAGGATAGTGTTAATTGAAGTGTGAACATGAACAGCTGTCAGATCCACCAGGCCTCCTGTGACAAGCAATCTTTACCTGCCTACTCAAGCCCACCAAATAGAGGATGGTTGTATTCTCCCCCCCCCCCCCCCTCCTCTTTCCAGCCCATCCTCTTTCTCTCTTCCCCATCATATCTATCTCCCTCCACCCACCAGTCTCTCCAGCCCTCCCCCCCACAGCGATTGAAGTGGTGAGAGAAAAGTCCTCAAAAAAAAGGTGGGATGAAAGATGATGAGTAATAATGATAGTGTGAGAGAAAAAGAGACAGAGAGCGAGAGAGAGAGAGAGCAGAGAGCGAGAGAGAGAGAGAGGAGAGAGAGAGAGAGAGAGAGAGAGAAGAGAGAGAGAGAGAGAGAGAGAGAGAGAGAGCGAAAGAGAAAGAGCGAGAGAGAGAGAGAGAGAGAAG
>NC_079433.1:14805748-14812546 GCF_026213295.1 Gadus chalcogrammus | reverse complement strand
TGTGTGTGTGTGTGTGTGTGTGGTGTGTGTGTGTGTGTGTGTGTGGTGTGTTGTGTATGTGTGTGTGTGTGCGCGTCGGCCCTCATAAAACTCAGCTCCAATCTCCATCCTTTGTTTCCCCAGTAGGCTCTAACCTCTGTCTCCTAACGCGGCGCCCTCCCACTAAGGTCATCAAACATACCCCATCACCCCCTCCCCATCACCCCCCCCCCCCCCCCCATCAACCCTCCCCTCCCCTCCCCACCTCCTCCTCCCCAGCCCCTCCCCCCATCACCACCTGCCCCCACCATCTACATCCGCACCTTGACCAATCCCACTGAGCGCAAGGTGACCCTGGCTTCACACACACACACACACACACGCACACACACACACACACACACACACACACACACACACACACACACACCACACACACACCACACACACACACAAACACACAAAACACACACACACACACACACACACACACACACACACACACACACACACACACACACACACACACACACACACACCACACACACACGCTTCAACACACACAACAGTCTGACTGCTGGCCCAACCCCCTAACCCCCCCCCCCCCCCCCACCAATCCCCTCCCCACCCGTGGCTGAAAGTGTTTTCCCAACGGGGGGGAGAGATTTCTGATGGGGAAAAGGCAGACGGGACCGGGGCCCACATGCAGGGCCCGGGGCCCCCTGCTGGGAGCCAGGACAGAGAAGAGGCACAGCGTTTTCTTGGCCCTAGACGTTCAGTGCAGCGAGGGTGGCGGGAGGAGAACCCTGGACCCAGCAGCATGGCTCTGTCTACCACACGTCAGATGGTGTGTGTGCATGTGCGTGTGTGTGTGTGTTTTTGTGTTGTGTGTGTGTGTGTGTGTGTTTGTGTTTGTGTTGGTGTGGTGTGTGGGGTGTGTGTGTGTGTGTTGTGTGGTGTGTGTGTGTGTGTGTGTGTGTGTGTGTGTGTGTGTGTGTGTGTTGTGCGTGTGTGAGGTTGGGGTGTGTCGTGTGTGTGTGGGGGGGGGGGAGATTGTGTGGGGAAAATCTGTCTATTTTAAAGGCATTCTGGGTAGTTCCTATCTTGGTGGTTGGGGTGAGGGGTCAAAGGGTCAATTAATGGATAATTGACATATGCCTGTTTGGAAGGGGTTGTGTGAGGAGAATAGGGTATCAGTACAATGAGGGCAGGGTGTGTGTGTGTGTGTGTGTGTGTGTGTGTGTGTGTGTGTGTGTGTGTGTGTGTGTGTGTGTGTGTGTGTGTGGGTGTGTGTGTGGTGTGTGTGCGTGTGTGTGTGTGTGTGTGTGTGTGCTGTTGTGTGTGGTCGTGTGTGTGCGTGTGTGTGCGTGTGTGTGTGGTCTGTGTGTGTGTGTGTGGTGGTGTGTGTGGTGTGTGTGTGTGTGTGGTGTGTGTGTGTGTGTGTGTGTATGTGTGTGTGAGTGTCTGTGTGTGTGTTGGGGGTTGTTTGGAAGTCATTTGTGGCTCCCGCTGCCTCTTGTATAAGTTCCTTTGATAGCAGGTGTTGAGCAGGGACAACAGCAAACTCCATTGTATTCCTTTTTCATGTGTGTGTGTGTGTGTGTGTGTGTGTGTGTGTGTGGTGTGTTGTGTGTGTGTGTGTGTGTGTGTGTGTGTGTGTGTGTGTGTGTGTGTGTGTGTGTGTGTATACTCGCCTAACTATCCAACAGTGGACTTCGGCGTCGTAACACCTTCACCAAAAGGGGACCGTCCGAGCCAAGAGGGGACATTTTTTCAGGTCCCCTTTTGGTCATGCCTTAAATCAACCCTAAAAACCGCTAAAATATTTTGACGCATTTTCAAACTTTTGCCAAGAGGGGACCTGAAGTGTGTTGTGAGTGTTTAGTCCATACTCTATAGCGCCTCTGCTTGCCAGAGCTTGATTTTCAACGACCAATCCACACACGTCGCTTTCAAACACTCCTCTATTGTGGTGAACGACCCTGCAGTCGTTCACACGTCTGTCAGAGTGTTAGAGGGCTGTTAAACAGACTACTAGTAAAGTCTCTTGAAACATGCAAACAAAAAAGGCTCAGCTTAAAAGTTCCACACTTTTTTTGTATGTAGTGACAGGGGTCCACTAATAATAATAATAATACATTTAATTTGGATGACACTGTTGGCTATTACAAATGACACAAGTCCCTTCTTAGATAGCATGGAGCGACATTCACACTCCTTCTTTTATGAAAAGAGGTAATAACTATATATACTGTAAGGGAAAGATAGTATTCTCAACCTAATGTTAATAATAATTTGTCAAACTTGATTTGTTAGTGTGTTTTTAGGAATAGAATTGTCTTACAAAAAACCTATCTATTCATTTGTATCAATAAAAATGATAAACAAATACAATATAAGGGTCTAGACCTTGAAATGGTTCAATCCCCAAATTAGCCTTAATTTACCATTTTACAATGTACTCCATGTCCCCAATCTATTTTTTAAAGAAATGCATTTTGAATTGTTGATTTGCATCACAGAAAATGGTCCACACTTGTACTGTATGGAATGACAGGGGTCCCCTGTAGGCTGATACATAATGACAGAAGTTCTCTCTTAGATAGCATAGAGTTGACGTTCACACTCCATCATGGATGAGTAAAAAAATAAATGAGCAAAATGGATAGTTCCTTAAGAGGTCATAACAATCTAAATAAAATATGATATATATGTATATACATAGTGTTATTTTGCAATTACAGTTGCCCCAACAATGTTGTCATGAACACAAATATCTAAACTTAATAAGGTTTTTATTTTTTTACAACTACAAACTTGTTGCTTAGTCTACGGTTAAAGGAATGCATTTTATCTGTGATTTGCATAACATAATGTCATGGTCTGTCGTGTTTTGGTGTGTTTCCCTCCTGTGTTGATTACTGTTCCCTCACAAAGTGTCTCAGCTGTTCCTCGTTGTGTTTGTTACTTAAGCCTTGTCTTTCCTTTGTTCCTGGTGCTATCATTGTGGTTGTTCGTCCTGCGTGTTCCCTGTTGTCACCTGAGTTCCCTGTTGTCACCTGAGTTCCCTGTTGTCACCTGAGTTCCCTGTTGTCACCTGAGTTCCCTGGTTACTTGCCTTAGCCTTTAGGCATAAATAAAGTGCCGTTTTCCCGAAACCGTCTGCGTCTGGGTCCTACCTGCCTGCCTGCACCCTCAACCCTAACAGAATGATAGCACCAACATTGGACCCAGCGGACGATCAATTTAGCCGTGAGTTGGAGGATTTATTAGGTTCATTATGAAAGCAATGGATTTTTGGGAGAACATTCCCAGCAGGAAGGAGCAGGAGGCCATCGTGGGGCGTACACGCAGGGCTGTCTCTTCAAGGCCCGAGTTGGGAGGACGCCTTGCCCGAGTGGGCAGTTGAGCTGCTCAGCCCCACAGTCTTTTGGCCTGAGAGCTACATGCCGGTGCCAACGGACTTTTGTGACCGGCCTAAGCCTCCACGCTCCTGCTCTCAGCCTCTGCCCCAGGCCCCCCGCTACCAGCCTCTGCCCCAGGCCCCCCGCTACCAGCCTCTGCCCCCGGCCCCCCGCTACCAGCCTCTGCCCCCGGCCCCCCGCTACCAGCCTCTGCCCCCGGTCCCCCGCTCCAGCCTCTGCCCCCGGCCCCCCGCTACCAGCCTCTGCCCCCGGCCCCCCGCTACCAGCCTCAGCCCCCGGTCCCTAGCTACCAGCCTCCTCCCTTGCGGACAATCAGAGTGGGGGTGGTGAGTTTGGGGTACCACCCGGTTCCTCCTGGCACTCCAGCACCCGCACTGACCCCGGTCCCGAGCCCTGTCCGGTTCCTGAGCCACTCCGCTCCTTCCAGAGGGGGATCGGCCTCTGCTCCTGCCGGAGGGGGCCCGCCCTCCAGACCGTCCAGGGGAGGCACGCCCTCCGCTCCTGCCTGTGGGGGGCCCTCCTCCACTCCTTCCCGAGGGGGTTCTCTTCAAGGCCTTCCAGAGGGGTCCCGCCTTCCAAACCTTTTGGAAGGGGCACGCCCTCTTCCTCCAGAGGGGACCAGCCCTCTACCTTGCCTTCCTGAGGGGTCCCGCCTTCCAGAGGGGTTCCGCCCTCTACCTCGACTACCTCCAGAGGGGACCAGCCCTCTACCTGGTCTTCCACCAGAGGGGACCCGCCCTCTACCTGGTCTTCCACCAGAGGGGACCCGCCCTCTACCTGGTCTTCCACCAGAGGGGACCCGCCCTCCACCTCGCCTTCCTCCAGAGGGGACCAGCCCTCTACCTGGCCTTCCTACAGAGGGGGTCCGCCCTCTACCTGGCCTTCCACCAGAGGGGACCCGCCCTCTACCTGGCCTTCCACCAGAGGGGACCCGCCCTCCACCTCGCCTTCCTCCAGAGGGGACCAGCCCTCTACCTGGCCTTCCACCAGAGGGGGGGACCCACCCTCTACCTGGCCTTCCACCAGAGGGGACCCACCCTCTACCTGGCCTTCCACCAGAGGGGACCCGCCCTCCACCTCGCCTTCCTCCCCTAATGTGTCTCAGCTGTTCCTCGTTGTGTTTGTTACTTAAGCCCTTGTCTTTCCTTTGTTCCTGGTGCTATTGTGGTTGTTCGTCCTGCGTGTTCCCTATTCCTGTTGTCACCTGAGTTCCCTGGTTCCTTGCCTTAGCCTTTAGGCATAAATAAAGTGCAGTTTTCCCGAAACCGTCTGGGTCCTACCTGCCTGCCTGCACCCTCAACCCTAACACATAAGTTTTTCTAATGACAGGGGTCCACTGTTGGCTATGACAAAATGACACAAGTCCCTTCTTAGATAGCATGGAGCGACATTCACACTCCTGCTTTTATGAAAAGAGGAAATAACTATATATATATATATATATATATAATATATATATATATATATAATATTATATATATATGGGAAAGATAGTAATCTCAACTAATGTAATAATAATTTGTCAAACTTGATTTGTTAGTGTTTTTAGGAATAGAATAGTCTAACAAAACCTATCTATTCATTTGTATAAATAAAAATGATAAACAAATACAATTAAAATACAATATGGGTCTAGATCTTTGAAATTGGTCGATCCCCAAATTAGCCTTAATTTGCCATTTTACAATGTACTCTATTTTTAAAGAAATGCATTTGAATTGTTGATTTGCATCACAGGAAATGGTCCACACTTGTACTGTATGGAAGGACAGGGGTCCACTGTTGGCTGATACATAATGACAGAAGTTCCCTCTTAGATAGCATAGAGTGACATTCACACTCCAACATGGATGAGTAAGAAATTTGAATTTGAATGGTAACAATTCCGTTAAATCCTCGTCCTCGTTTTGATAGTCTCAATCATGGCCGATCAGTGTGTTCTTTCTGATTAGCTCTTAATTGAGATCACCTGTCACGCACCCCTTTATTAAAGGTGAACACAATGGATTTGGTTTACTTTTCGCATCGGCCTGTTTCAATTGAGGTTGAGTTTAGTGAGGGTTGAAAGTTTTCGATCTAGATTGCAGATCACTATTGTCACTTTATACAAACTGAAAGTATGCGTTGTTGCGTGTTTGTTTTTGTGGGCATTTGACTGAAAGCCAGACAAATATTGCTACCAACATGGCACTTCGAAACAGACCACCGCAGTGAGTAAAAGTTATTTTCCTTTATTAAATGTTGACGTTTTTGGGCTGTCTCCTCAAACAGCCATCAGTATCCCTGCTCTTTGCACCTTGACATGCATGTCACCGCTGTTTGTTAACCTAGCTTTGCTGATTTGTATCTTGTGATGTGTGTGTGTGTGTTTTTTCTTAACAGAGACTGACAATGGGGGTTTTTTTTCTTAACAGGTGTTAGATGACTGACAAGATCTATGGGGGGGCCCCCTTTGGGCCCCCCCATACCAACTTAGTCTTCAAAGGAATCTAGTGCCATGGGACTCCAGTGTCTTCAAAACATCCTCGGAATACATGTGTATGAATGGTCCACCGAAGGGTTGATCTGGAAGCCACCACGGTCCACGCAGTAATCTGCTGCGTGGGCCGTAGTGGCTTCCAGAGCCATCTTTCGGTCTTGGTCAGGATTTGTTACAGTTGCCCTTCAATGTAGCAGGCTACGGGTTTCTGAAGAAGCCTGCTTTACGTAGCATTGGAGTACAAATATTGTGCAAAATGCTCATGTAATTGCACTAGCACTGGTAACCTGTAGATTAGCTTAGTTTAACGTCATTCGGTGCTGTCTGTCAAATGTGTGGCTTACTTTAAGTCCACAAGGCCCTCTGGTAAACCACGTTGGAACACCCCTGGACAAGGTGATTAGTCACTGGGTGTGTGCTAAAGTTTTGTTCCATTTTTCACTAGTTGGTTAAGGTTTGGTAGAATTGTTTGGATGCTAGCGACGTGATGGCGTATGTACAAGAGCCTACCGTGGCCAGGCCACAGTTGCGACGGCCACGGCCAGATGGCCTAGTGTGAGTGCAACCTTGATTGCATTTGTATACTGTTTACCATTGGATGTTTATGCAATTTGGCTTAATTCATCCGCTGTAAAGCTGCATTTGACTATTCCAGGGTCGTTTTGTACAGGCTTTCAATTGACCATGTTGACTAGTTTGTGGGAAGTTTTTTTTTTTTTTTTTTTTACCCTTGCTTACAATCCAACGGTTGCGACCACTTATGCAACTGGGCTGTGAACCTTGCAATTCTAGTTGCATATTTGTACACGCAAGCTTGTCCATTTCTATCGCCATCACTAACACTAGCTTCAGCATTTCCTTGTAGGCCATTAGCTGACTTGTGTATTGGAGCGATGATTTGGGTATTTTAAGATG
>NC_079433.1:14778248-14785748 GCF_026213295.1 Gadus chalcogrammus | reverse complement strand
TACAGCTGTTGGTAAAGGTTGTAATCTGTGCATTAGGTTCACAGTTTCCAATTACTTTGGAAAAGTTATCCACTTCTCTCCAAGTGTAACGTGTTAAGGTTTGTAATAATCACTGTGGCCTTCTATTTAATATCAAACACAAAAGCTATTGCGTATCGGGTAACTCGGGGTAACGAACGGGGCTCAGTGTAACAAAACAGTCATTTTTGCGGCATGGGAGTTTTCTTTTAACAGCAGAAAAACTATAGCCAATGGATGGATGGAGCCAGGAGGTCAGAGGTTAACAAGGATAAGAGGAGATTGGCCTGAAGGGCAGTGGCAGAGAGCTGCCAACCTTTACTATCCATATTCATTTAATTTATTAATCGTTATTGCATAGGGGCGCAAAACAAAAAGACAAATGAAAATACTGATATACAAAATACTGTAAATGCAATATAGATACCACATTTGTAAATACAAGGTACATATGTACACACATATTTCAAATGCTTTCTGATATGGTCAATTACAGTATGTGTATTTTGGTCAAAAGAAACAAAATAAATAAGGATTTTATATAAAAAATCAACAGAAAAAGAGAGAGAGAGAGAGAGAGAGAGAGAGAGAGAGAGAGAGAGAGAGAGAGAGAGAGAGAGAGAGAGAGAGAGAGAGAGAGAGAGAGAGAGAGAGAGAGAGAGAGAGAGAGAGAGAGAGAGAGAGAGAGAGAGAGAGAGAGCATAGGTGAAAGGTAGCTTCAGTAATGGAAAATATCTATCCTAGTGAGAGGGAGAGTGAGAGGGTCTAAAGGCAGGAAAGGGAAGATTGAAGGAGGGGAGATATGTGTTCAGTGAGAGGGGAAATGGCAGAGGTCATAGTGACAATGTGATCCGTCCACATTCCTCCCACCACCTCTCTGCACTGTTATCCTATGGGACCACAGGACAGGCTTCTGGAAGGAAGGGAAGACAGCTCTCCCTAACCATTAGTGTCTGAGTATATTTAATTAGATGCCCATCACTAGAAGGCCCTCACACAGCATCCATACAAAGCATTCCCTGCCCCTGATTAAACGGCTAGAAACCCCTAATATTCGATGGCTCGGACGTCAAGGATAAAAGATTAGGATGATATTGAAATGCTTATAATAATATATTTAGATACCGCCACATTTACCTTTCAAGAAGTTTTGTGTTAGACAACACTCAGATATGGATCAGCATCAGCCTACACACACACACACACACACACACACACACACACACACACACACACACACACACACACACACACACACACACACACACACACACACACACACACACACACACACACATACACACACACACACACACACACACACACACACACACACACACACACACACACACACACACTGGCTCTATCATCAATTATATTTGTGATTAATATGTGAGCAGTTTGCTGGACTGTTGCTCTGACAGATGCTCTCAGTTGTCACTCATCCAGTGATAGAACACACACACACACACACACACACACACACACACACACACACACACACACACACACACACACACACACACACACACACACACACACACACACACACACACACACACACACACACACACACACACACACACACACACACACACACACAGCCCAGGCAGGGCTCAATTTGTGTCCATGAGCAAGGACAGGGAGCACTGCAGTTCAAATTGACAGCGATGGTGGTGGCGTTGTCTCCACATCTTGTGATACCCATGCCCCTGTTTACTCATGGAGACGCGTTAGGGAGAGGATTTCAGGCTGGTAATCATAGCCACTTGCATTACCAGTAAAAAAAAAAAGAAGGAAAGAAAGACCACCAAAATAAAGAAAGAAAGGCTGTGATGTATTACAATAAGGGTAAACCATTCACAATAATTCATTCAGCAATAAGCAATCTTATGGAGCATTGAAATAGGGCTTCCGCTACGTACACGCAGCCTGTGTGTGTAATGCAGGGGTGTCAAACATACGGCCCCATTTGATCAGGCCCGCGACTTGTAGAGCGTACTGTAGTATATCTCTAGCCCATTCCTGTGATGAGTTAGGATTTTTTAAAGAAATAACCAAAATGCTCACTCCAGCCGCGAGGGGGTAGCCAAAATAAGAAAAGTGTCCTTGTTTCACCACAATTAAGAAGTTATCAAGGTTGACATCCCCATTACCAAAATGTATTTTGGTAAAGTGGACACAAACTGCAGAGTTTTCCAGGAAAAATGATTTATTCACAGAGGTGAAAACAAAAGCAGTGTGCTTGGTATGTAATCAGCAAGTTTCAGGCAGAGGTGTCAAAAGTATTCACATTCATTACTCAAGTAGAAGTATAGATACTAGCATTTAAAGATACTTCTGTAGAAGTTGAAGTATCAACTCAAGCTTTTTACTTAAGTAAAAGTATAAAAGTACTGGTTTCAAAACTACTTAAAGTATTAAAGTAAAAGTAATGCAAGGGTGAAAAAATGCCATTAAGGACAAAAGCTTAGGCCGTGCCACAGAGACCTATAGATTACAATCAGCTTTTTTGCCAAGTATGCCCACACATACAAGGAATTTGGTCTCTGCATTTATCCCATCCGTGAATTAGTGACACACACACACAACACACCTCTATAGCACACTGCCCCACTTCCCCCAAAAAAACATTTTTCTAAAGGCCATCTAATGACTATACAACCATTTCAAAAAATTCTTCCAGGTACGGCCAGTGATGTAGAAGGGTTGGCTGGTCTTCTTGGCTACCAACCTCCTCACTGGTGCTTGGTTGGGACATTTCGCTCATCTACGTCTGCTATTTCGTAGCTGGAATGTGCCGCGATTTATGTCATGTCAGAGAATGTACAGGCTCTGGTCATGCGCAGGTGCCATGGATCGCGTATAAACCAATAGGGTGTCAGATGTTTCTATTCTCATCCAACCAATCAAATTCACTCTATCCGATGGCGCGAAAAATCTGGATAGGTTTTTTTGTTTGTATTTTTTCGAACGCCGGCAGAATAAAAACAAGCCGAAATTAAATAGGAGTAACGAGGCCATTTTTAAAAAGTAAGGAGTAGAAAGTACAGATAAGTGCGTGAAAATGTAAGAAGTAGAAGTAAAAAGTAGGCTGAAAAATAATTACTCCAGTAAAGTATAGATACCCAAAATTTCTACTTAAGTAAGGTAACGAAGTATTTGTACTTTGTTACTTGACACCTCTGGTTTCAGGGCTCAAATAATATAATATTCGGCGCCACTATGAGACTCATCATAAAGAAAAATATCACCATTTGGAAGGATAACTAAGAAAAGAGGAGATAGACAAATTGTTAGCCGGTCTGAAGAAACAGTAGTCTACTTTTACTTTCAGCTGCGAGGTCAGTGATGCAGCAGTGAAAGCCAGCTACCTTATTGCTCACGAGATCATGCAAGCATCCAAGCCATTTTTTGATGGTGAGTTCTTGAAAACATGCATGCTGAAGGCTGCAGTGTTCCCTGAAAAGCGATCTGCCTTTGCCAACATTAGTCTGTCGAGGAACACTGTCGCAGATAGGGTAACAGAGCTCTCAGGAGACTTTGGCAGCCAAATGAATGTCAAAATAACGTAATTTTTGCTTTTTCCGTTGCAATTGATGAGAGCACTGATGTAACAGATATTGCTCAACTGGCCATATTTATTCGGGGTGTTGATGAGCCTTTGACAATCACCGAAGAGTTCCTTGAGTTGGTGCCTATTAAGGACACTACAAGATCGAATGACATATTCAGCTCTCCCATTGGAGAGCTGGACAAGGTCGGAGTGGACTGGTCCCGTGCCGTCAGCCTGGCTACAGATGGCGCACCATCGATGGTCAGGAGAAAGGCAGGCGTTGCGACAAAATAAGTACAGACCGCAAATGGGGGACAAGATCTTTGGGCATTTCACTGTATTTTGCATCAAGAAGCGTTATGTTGCATAACACCAAAAATGGATCATGTTATGAGTGTGGTTGTAAAAACTGTAAATTTCATCAGAGCGCGAGGTGTGAATCACTGTCAGTTTGACACTTTTCTCAGAGATAATGACATTCAGGCTGGCCTACCATACCACACTGAAGTACGGTGGTTAAGCCGAGGTGCCGTGCTCAAGCGTTTCTTTGAGCTACGAGAGGAAATTGGACAGTTCATGGAGAAAAAGGGTAGCCCAGTCAAGGTACTTAAATGTCCGCAGTGGGTGCAGGATCTTGCCTTTATGGTGGATATTACACAGCACCTGAATAATCGTAACAAAATGTTGCAGGGCCGCAAAAATATGGTCACTCAGTATAACGACAGCATACGCGCATTCAAGTTAAAACTGTCAGTCTGGGAGACGCAGCTATCTAGCGGTGACACTGCCCATCTCCCATGCCTAACAGCTGTGCATGCGACCTGAAGTAAGGCTGATATGGATCAATATAAAGACAAGATAACAGGATTTCTGCAGAAGTTCGAGCGGAGGTCTATAGTCAGGCCTTCTGACATGCCAGCTGACATCCAACTCGAGATAATTCACTTGCAGTGTGATACCAATATGAAGGAGAAATTTGCGTCGGTGGGCTTGGGCACATATTATCAATATCTCTTGCCAGGGTACCCAAAATTAACATCCCTGGCTGCAAAGGTTTTATCCATGTTTGGGACTACCTATCTTTGTGAACAGGTGTTCTCTGTAATGAACCTAAATAAAACAAAGCACCGCTCAACGTTAACAAACACACACTTGAATGACATTGTGAAATTTTGCTGCTACTCAGGATTGACACCTGATATTGATGCACTCGTAAATGCTAAAAGATGCAACGTTTCAGGAGCCAGGAGCAGCAAATAGACTGCAGTGAGAAAAAAATATAGTTAATCAGCAAGTAGGCTTGGGCCTAATTCTTGTGATGCTCTTTCAGAAATGTTTGCACTCTGATGAATACAGACCTTTGAAAATAAGTTAACTCAGGTTTCATGTTAAAAGACAATGAATATTGTGCAGTATATCATTCTCAGCTTCAGTAGCCTGCAAAACAGTTTGATCTGATGTAGCCTAATCTCATTGCTCATGCACTGCTAAAAGCAGTATGATAGCTTTCTTCATAGCTCCCACTTGAGTTTGTTTAGTGTGGTGAGTTGGTTCAGGTGTTCAGATGTAAAAATGTATTCACTAGTTAGTGAATGTGAAATGCATTTTATTTAAATTCCATCTGTGAATAAATGTGCTGTGCTAATATAGATCCTTATGATCCGTGATTACGTAGGCTACAAATGTAGGCTGAATGATAAAGCATAGTACTGAAAAACAAAGCTAAAGATTTGGAGTTGACGCAGGTTATTTTGCCATTATTTTATTGTTCCGGCCCACTTGAGATCAGATGGGCTGTATGTGGCCCCTGAACCAAAATTAGTTTGACACCCCTGATGTAATGTAATGCAACCAACGTCACTACTTGAACGCAGCAACCGGGACAATTGACGCTATTCAAAAGCTAGCGGAACTCATCTCTAGCCTGTTAACTGGCAGTTGGATGTCATTGACCCACACAGACCGGCGGCTGGTCTACGTCAAGCAGGGCCACCAGTCATGAGGACTCTGTCAGTGGCTGCTCTCATTGTGGAAAGCAGAGGCGTCGTCAGCCCCTTTTTACTGGGGCACGTGCCCCAGTAAAAGTCTCCAGTGCCCCAGTAAAATTCCATTGATCATTATTAAATTCATCTGCAGAAGCGCCGCTCTCGCTATGGAATCGGCAGGATTCATCAAGTGCATCTCCTGCTGCCTCGGGAGTCTTCAGTCGAGCCTGCCTCTTACCAGCCAATCAAAAAACGAAAGGGGCTACATAAAAGCCAATCAGAAAATAGCCCTATTGTATCTGGGTAAGATTTAACGCAACAACCAATGAAAAAAAAGTTATTTACGGATTCGTCCACGTGACTCTTCTGAAAGTGTGTAAAGTATGACCAAGTGTTTCTTTCTGTTCAATAGTCTAGATAGAACTTTATCAATCCCCTGTAGGAGAAATTTGTTAATAAAACAATAATGGTAAAAAAAATAAGGAATCTCCCACTTCCGGCTTCCATGAAAGAGAACCATACTAATTCACACAATAGCGTTGATGCAAATCTAGCATTAAAGGTTAATTTAAGGAAGTTCTCTCCAGTCACGCTGAAACTAGTTTGCTAGTAGTAGCGCTTTAATTTGCAGTGTAAGAGAATTCTGGGAAATCTGAATGCTGACAAAATTCTCAGAATTCTGACACTGCAATTTATTTGCACGCTACGACAAGTGAACTACTTTAAAAAAAAACTCGACACTGCGACCAGGCGACAAATTACTGGTGAGAACCTTCTTAAATGAACCTTTAATGCTGGATTTAATTATCAGAATTCGGATTTTATCCAAGTATTCTGACTTTATTATCAGAATGCTGAATTTTATCTCACAATTCAGAGTTTATTAGCCTATTAGATTTCTGAATTAAAATTCTTGTGATGAATAATCTACATTTGTACAGTTGATGTGCAGCACTTTAATTCCCGTCAACTATGTTTTCTAACACCAGCATTTCCACAACTATGCTCATGTTCGTGACTGCTATACAAAACCATTTATAGTGCATCTATTTTTCTGCTGGGTAGTGATAGTCGCCCTAAATGCAGCTTTAATTTGGGCTCTGATTCTGAATAAATGCCGCTGCTGAACTGTGTGAATAAATAAAGGGAACTGAAATCTAAAGAAGACACGTGGTTTTGATGTACCGTGAATTCCAGCTGAAAGTGGAACATTGCTGCCTTCAGGGGAAATTAATGTAACCTAGGCATATTGTAAGTAGCTTTCAATTCCTTGTTTTTTTGTTGATCATGTTTCGTTGGAAACCACGGGAGCTGGAAAAAGCCCAGAGTAAGTCATCTCCTTTTTTAACGTTACAACAAATTCACAACTTGTTTGACACAAACAATGACAACTTGATTGCTGTTAAAGAATGTTGCCCACATAATTAGCACCAGTTTTTCAATACTGAGCGTCTGTAGCCTGTAGTTTTATAGCACACACACACACACACACACACACACACACATACACACACACACACACACACACACACACACACACACACACACACACACACACACACACACACACACACACACACACACACACACCATGCGTGCACGCACACACGCGGAAAATGAATAATGAATGAAAAATTGTCTGTCTTCAAAACTTGAGGAAGTTTTAGACAAAAACTTCCTTAACACAAAAAAGGAAATTATGGATATACAGGGTGTTTTTAACATACTGGATCCAACAATGATCCCAACATTGACACAGATAATTCAGATCATTGCACTCACAATTCCTGTAAACAGTTGTAGTTGTGAGCGATCTTTCAGTGTGTCGAGAAGGCTCCACAACTGGCTTAGGTCAACCATGGGGCAAGGAAGGCTTCACCAACTTTCTCTTTTGTCCATTGAAAAGGAGCAACTATTCAAAGTGAGTCAAAGCCACGTTAT
>NC_079433.1:14765748-14773248 GCF_026213295.1 Gadus chalcogrammus | reverse complement strand
TGTGGAAGTTATTCCATCATCTCTGCAGTGTTAAATACAAAGACAGCGGAAGCGTAACCTGCGTTTAGCGACGCTAAACCAGCCTTTAACCAGCGAGCAGTATGGTCACTAAACCAACCTCTAACCAGCGTGCAGTATGGTCACTAAACCAGCCTTTAACCAGCGTGCAGTATGGTCACTAAACCAACCCCTAACCAACGTGAAGTATGGTCACTAAACCAACCTTTAACCCCACAGTACTGCTGAACATCTGGCAACATCAGGTCTACAAGGTGTGTGTTAAAGACTAGGAAACCCAAGAGTATTTAATGCTATTGATCTATCATTCCCCCAAAATGTTCAGTATTATACAATGTTCTATTTTTTTTCTCTTTTCTTTTTATTTCTTTATTCGAACTATTTTATTTGTTCTGTCTATCACCAGTCAAGCGGCTTGGGTCCTGATGATTGGCATTCCAAGAATCTAAACATATTTGTCTTCTGTTTCTTCTTCTTATTATCATTCTTCTTATTGTCTTAAGACGAATGATTACAACACCATCACCAACAACACCACCACCACACCCACCACATTACTTAATTGGCAGGACAACATTGTTAGCTCACAATGTTGTTCTGCCAATTAAGTAATGTTAGTGCCCACATATGCCACCACAACACTGTGTAAAAGGGATAAATCAATACAGTATGGGGGTCTGTTACCACCTTGTGGGCCAAGCTCACTCTCGATCTGATTTGGTTTAAATCAGGTACCTTAAATGAAATGGATTATACATCAGTTTGTGCAAAACAATTGTTTGAGAAATGCAAATAATCATTAAATACATTAGTACTATTCACACTATGTTGAGCATGTTAACGTTTTAATGTACAAACAGCCTAACTCATATTTACCAATAAGGCAGTAAGCAAAAAGCTGGCTCCTTTTTTTCTGGACATTTATGAATGCATGCAGAGTAATATTGAAAGACAGGAAAAAAACTCATTACACATATAAAGATTAAGGCTGGATTATCAATCAATATTAATATCTGTTGCGATACCACCATCACAATGTTGATGTGTTTGTTAAATACATTTCTCACATTTCTTTATACATATAAAAGCATGGATCACAGACTGGGCTCAGGACTCCGATTCAGGGCAATGCGTTCAGGCAGAGTACAACAGTCTCAACAGTCAGTGCGGGACAACGTTCAAGTACGCAGCGCACCACAATCACACAGATGGAAACCACAGTTGATCAGGTAGTTCTGTTGGCAAAATGAGGCGAAACAGAGTGCGAGGAAACTGTCACCAAAGAAGAAGAACTTGTACCTAACAATGGTCATACCACCCACCTTATTTGGAAATGGTTCGGCTACCAGAAGTCTAACCGAGCTCAGGCTAGCATTAGGTGCAAAATATGGCAGCGACCAGTCCTCAGTAGAACCGGAAACCCCACCAAACTCTTCCTCCATTTCACAAATAGCCAACCCAATGAGCACTCTGGAAGCTTGAGTATGTTATCATGCTAGATTTAGCCTCCCCAGAGGAGTAGCCAGCAGTGCAGCCCTCAAGCCCCCGCAACCAACAAATGTGCCATTACCCCATAGGAAAATAAACCGAAGCGATTCAAAGAAATAACCAGCGCAGTTGCGTATTGTATCACAAAAAAATATGATCTTATCTCATGATTCGGTTCAATATCGATATGAGGTGTGCGATTGGATATCACAACGATTCAATATCCAAATATAACATATGTAAACAGGTTCAGTGACAAAGTATGAATATGCACAATTTATGTAACATTTTCAGCAATTCAAAATACTGAATAAAATCTAATCTGAATAATTTTCTCTACTACATGACAAGGAGATCAAAGTGACAGGAAGTTTGTCTTATCCATATCCATTTGCATAGTCTGGAAAAAATAAGCTTGCAGAGACCTCAGCTTGAACAAAATTAGCACTTTTGGCTACATAATGTATAAACAATACGGAAACGCGACAGAACACTGAAAACAGAAGAACGGGCACTGCCACTCCAGCGGACGGGCACTGAGGGGAATGGATGGCATGTTCCTGTATGAGTCCATTTGTTTGGTTGGTCTCGTTTACTGGATCCACAGCAGCCAATTACTTCCAGCTCGGTCTTCTTTGCAGGCGGCTGGGTGTTCAAGCCTCTTCTTTGGTGCCGGACTCTGCTGCTGCTCTGGATACTTCACTCTATACCTCCAGTGTGACGCTGGTCTAAAATTGATACATTAGCAAACAGGGTACTTTCAGTTTATTTCCCTCTTTGACACGCACGCCCTTACACAGTGACACAACCAGTTTTTGTACATGCATATGTATGTGCTCATACATTTACATACCCTGGCAGAATTTGTGAAATATTGATCCGTATTTTGTACGGGGACAATCTCGTCATTTTCTTTATTGCTCATTTTGTTTTAATGGTTGTGCTATTCTGTAAGGCCTTATAGGTTAATTTAAATCCCATCAAAAAACATAAAATATGTTGCCTTGCCATGTTTTCTTCAAATAAGGGTAGCCTACATCTTACCAGGGTATGCAGACCTATAAGCAAGGCTATGCATGCCGATACAGTGTGATACAGTGTGAGTGTGAGATTACAATTGAGCAACCCTGATTCATCTGGTGAAGAACGGCTTCAGCTTTCTTCCATATGAGGGCCTAGACAGTCTCTCTTTAATTCTCTTCTAGTTAGGGAAGACTCTTGAATCAAGGGGCAGTGCTAACCAGAAGAATACCTTTAGTACCAACCGGAGATCTTTCAGAATGGCGCTCATCAAACTCGCTACGATGGGGCAATCCCCCTGATGGGATGACATGCTCTCCTCAATCATGCACACAATCAGAGCCTTCAATACTTATTTAAAGTGGTTTGGCCCAATAGCAAATTGCTTATATCTTTGGTCTTCTCCTTCTGTAAAATAGGACTGTAGCGACCAAGACATTCATTTCTGAAACAGTCTTTTTGGTTAAAACACACTTTATTTTAATAACGCTTTCGAAATGTAATATCAGGTAAGTGCTGTGTGGAGGAAGTCAGAGTCTTTGAGATCCACTCTTGGTTTGAGTGTGACTCGGTCACAGCAGAGCTTCAATGTGAAGCGGGTCGCCCACTAGGTGAGCCACGGAGCGCTGCGACGGACAGCGTCGTCTTTAGGTCTTGTTCTGTGTTGAATATAATGAGCTTTGAGCAGGGCTGCAAGTTCAAGCGCGGCTGTATGGCGGCGCCGGTGTTCAAGCTCTCATTGGAATCACGACCCACTCAAGCTCCAATGAAGACACACTGCTTTGAATGTAGAGGGGTGCTTCAAGCTACAAAGGTGGTTGGTATATTCTGCAAAGTTTCAATTAAATTGTGCCGCGGCACCAACATTATTCAAGACCATGCCAAGAATGCACTTTTGTAGATGATGGAACAGCAGATATGAAAACAATGGTCTTATTTTCCAGAAGTATGGTACATCTGCACATCTGTAATTTCATAATTGGCTATTGACAGGGTAAACAAACATGGCCAGCACTAGTTAGCTGTAAATAAAAGTTTCTGTCAAGGTATCAATCATTCCTGGGCAGCCGTGGCCACTGAAATGTACTGAATATGCTCTAAAGAAAGCTTCATACAAATGGGTGTCTCTTCGGTAGCATTTCTGAATGAAACAGGAAACAATGCATAACTCTGCCCCTTTAAGTCTCTGCTTCCCGGGCCAGACTCTGTGCCGTCCCCTCTCAAAAGTTAATCTAAAGCATAGTAGGACTCCTGGAACCAAGATTAACGTCATCTTTAGGCACGCTAGGGTTCACGTCTCTAACATGAAACAACTCACTGGAAATTTACGGGCAGGGGACTATGAATGATAATCAATTCATAATTTTGATAATATGAATAATAACTAGGACTGCTAGCAGTCACGAGAGGTATTTCCAGCCCACACTCCGCCGACCCAAGCGACCGCCCTTTTCAAACGATTCAAGGGGGCACGTCATCACTCACCAACGCAACTATGCCTCTGACAGGGGTGGGTCTTTGTGGTTCGACACTGGGTCTTTTTATGCTCACGAAATCACAGGAACACACACAGACACAGACACACAGAAAGAAGCACACACACATTCACACAGACACGCACACACACACACGCATATACACACACAAACACACACAAACACACAGACACACAGACACACAAGCAAACACACACAAACAGACAATAACAAAAACACAAACACACAAACACACACAGACACACAGATATTATGGGTCCAATAGGCAAAAAATATCAGCATGTGAAATTATGCATGCACACCAAATTTCAATGTTTTGAACCATTGGGACAGCAGGGGTGATAATTTAACTTTGACTGCGAATTTAGCGCCCCCTATGGGAAAATTGGAACCGATCTCTTTGGAGACTTGCTTACCGGCTATACAAATGTCCCCAACAAATTTACGTTTGTGCAATCAGGGGTCAGAGCTTTAGCCATTACAAATCCTACTAAAAGAACAATACCATAACCCTACAATAACATTAGGTATCCACAGATATTCTGCAAATAAAATAAATGCTATGGTAATACTTAAAAACGCTATTGGGTTCACCCCTAAGAACATCAGCATTTCTAAATTAGTGTTATTTATTTGTATATTTTTGGTTTCTTTGCTACTGCTACTTTGCTTTAAATGCCAATAATATGAAAACCTGAAGCTGATGCACGCCAGGAAAACCCAACATGAGCAGCCGCAAAGCCGCCCCAGCTGCATAACCCTCTATATCAGTGTGTGTGTGTGTGTGTGTGTGTGTGTGTGTGTGTGTGTGTGTGTGTGTGTGTGTGTGTGTGTGTGTGTGTGTGTGTGTGTGTGTGTGTGTGTGTGTGTGTGTTTGTGTGAGTGTGTGTGTGTGTGTGTGTGAGTGCACAAAGTTTCCTATTTGTTAACCTCCTCCCCACACCTTCTATCTATTAATTTAGGGTGGGATCCTCCCTCCATCATTCATCGGTCGGAGGCGCTCTCTGTAGCCAGCGTGATGGCTCATCACCCCGAAACAAACACGAGAGAAGGTGCAAATAAATAAAGCAACGCAACGGGAACTTCAGAATCAGAGTGGATTGGTACCATGTGACACGGAGGGCCTTCCAGAGGTGAGTGTCAAGATGTGCTGATGCAGGGTGTCTCCAAATGGGTTCAGCATGCCGCCGTGCGACGCCCAGACCGGCTCTCCGCCTCCGCCGTGCACTCTTAACGTCTGCGTGACACGTGTGGAACCGGGCGCGGTTGAATTCATCAATTATCTCTGATGACGGCGGTTTAAAATAAGATGTGTATCTCCACGGTAATTATGGTGGATTTAAGTAATACCCACTTCCACACCCCTCCCCCCTACTTCCCCACCCCTCCCCCCCACTTCCACACTGTCTCCCCCCATGCACAGATTGCCATTTAAAGAGGCTGAATAATTGATGAATAGCATTTGCTACAGTTCGCCTGGTGTGTGTGTGTGTGTGTCTTTGTGTGTGTGTGTTTGGGGGTGTGTGTTAGTATGAATTCAAACATGCCTCTAGCTTTCCCTCCACCTACCTTTGATATGGTGATTAATATAGACATTAAGGATAATGTCCTTTATTTATACCAATACGCACAAGTGAATCTTCCTTTCAATTATCCTGCCTAAATCTCCCGAAACGGACACTATGTGAGGGTAAAACACTATCTTCTCTTGTTAGTATTGTTCCTACTCTATACCTGGTACTTTCTTGTGTCTCATACCAACCCTTGACTCTGTATCACATTGTCTCAGACCAACCCTTAGCTCTGTATCAAAGTGTCTATGACCAACCCTTAACTCTGTATCACAGTGTGTCAGACGCACACTTAACTCTGTAACACAGTCCCAGACCAACCCTTAACTCTCTATCACAGTGTCTGGGACCAACACTTAACTCAGACCAGCCAGGGAGCATAGAGGATTACTCCCCAAATTGGCTACATCGCTGGGGTCATTTTTTTTAACTGACCTTATGATGACAGGGTTACCCATGAATACCGTTTCACTGGGAACACAGAACAGCCCATTTAATTAAATGCAAGTGTGTGTGTAAGTGTGTGTGTGTGTGTGTGTGTGTGTGTGTGTGTGTGTGTGTGTGTGTGTGTGTGTGTGTGTGTGTGTGTGTGTGTGTGTGTATGTGTGTGTGTGTGTGTGTGTGTGTGTGTGTGTGTGTGTGTGTGTGTGTGTGTGTGTGAGAGGTTATGTATCAGGCTGCACACCTCCAGTGTGTTTTCACACTTTGTCAGTGTTTCTTTAACCTCTGTAAGATTCCTCGAGGCCTCACCCGGGAAGGAATCACAACAGATTAGGTTACACATGTCGTACAGAGTGTATGTGTGTGTGTGCGTGTGTGCGTGTGTCTGCGTGTGTGTGTGTGTGTGTCTGTATTTCCAGACCCTTAACCTTCCCTAGGATTAGCCCTTTATTTTCCTTTCATCACTTTTCCAAAGGTTCCCTGAGTATGTCAGAAATCAACCGGGGACAAGCGCTGCCCTGTGCTGATGTTTGGCCAGGTAAGCCCCCCACCTCCCCCCCCCCCCCACCCCAACACCTCTCACCTGGGCTGTATGACCCCGGACTCACACGCGCACTTACACCACACATTAACCACAAACACACAGACACACACACACACACACACACACACACTGAGGGGGACAGAGGGCCCAGACGTGTGCTCATACTTCCATCAGTAATCTCCTCTCCGTCCAGAGCTGTATGGGATGTTTGGCGGGAAATGGATACCGCTGCCGTGGCGACGAGGGGAGGGGAGGGGAGGGGGGAGGACTGTCGGACCACCACCGGAGATGCTGAAGGAAAATTCTAGAAGCTGTTTTGTTTCACTGCCAAGGCTGAACGCATGCACGGACTGAGACACTTGCGATGCACACACGAACACACACACACAGACACACACACACACACACACACACACACACACACACACACACACACACACACACACACACACACACACACACACACACACACACACACACACAGATGCCAACAGACAGACAACATACAGCCAACTTTGTATGTTTGTGTTTGTTTTTTATTTTCCATATGTGTGTGTGTGTGTGTGTGGGGGGGGGGGGGCATTATTGTGAGGCTGTGACAAGAAGAGGCAGAGAGGAAGATTGAGACAGAAAAAGAGAGAGAGAGAGAGAGCGAGAGAGGGGGCTGATAGAAGCAGCCTCCTTTATATCTCCATCCATTCAAATCGATTTGTTTACGCTCCATTGCCAAAGACGACCAAGCCTAACCGTTTCCCCTTGAATACATTAGACGGGCGAGTGAGGTTGGGAAGTGATAATGACTTCCCCAGCCACTCTCCCGCACTTCTCCCTCGCATCCCCTCGATCCCCCATCTCTCTTTCTCTCTCCCTGCATTTTTCTGCATCTCTATTTCAGAAGGGGAGACTTTGAACAAACACACGC
>NC_079433.1:14750748-14760748 GCF_026213295.1 Gadus chalcogrammus | reverse complement strand
ATCCTGTGTCACAAATGTGTGAAACAACTCATGTTTCATGACCAAGTCCTCTTCCATGGGTGTGTCACATTTGTGAACTAATTTAACAAACGTGCGCCACAAATAACCAACAATACACATACCTCATGACCCCTCTTTCACGACAGTGAACTCTTGCTACATCAGCCTGTGTCTTTCTTATTAAATGCTAATACATAGGTGCATTGTAACACATTAATAAAGGTGAATAAGATCCTTAAAGTGAAGTTCAACACAACAGTTACAGCAGGTGTCACTACCTCCGTGTCCCTCCATTTCATCCAGCCGTGGGCGAGTCCGAGGATCTGCCCGTGTGACGAAGAGGCGAGCGGGACTTCAATGGCGTCGTCACCCAAGCGTTGGTAACGATGTACTCTGCATGAATTGTGCGTGTCGTTAAAAGGAAGGCCCATGAGTGTGTCTTCTATACATCAGTATGTGTTTGTCGTCTATCATCGCCGTGGTAATAGAAAGGTCCGGACCAGGAAGCAGACGCCGTCGCACAGGTAAATCACCACAGTGAAACAGTGAGTGTAGTGATTATTGTTTATTGATTTAAGGCACCACACAATTCATAGATGAAGTCTACGAATTACATTATGTATCCTGTGTATTCCAGTATTTCCCCTTGTAGCATTAAACAACCTGTGGAAGTATACTCACCAGTGTGATCGTCTTAAGGGCTTATGCACTCATTTCATGTTATTATTAATATATTGATGTACTGGATGAAATGGGTTTCAAGTGTATTGTGGATGTGTGAATTGCATTGATGTACAACTGGTAGAATAGTATGTGGGCGGGGCTAGCTGAAGGTTGAGCCTTTATATCCCAGCAGTGTGAGGCAATTCTCAGTTAACATTATGCTACCTGCTTGATGGTCTGAATACTCTATGTCTAAGCAGGGGGACCTTTTGTTGATGGTTTTGTGTAACACCTTAGTCTTTTATTGTTGTTGTTTTTGCAAATTATGTATGAGCTTGCGTGGGTATCGTATGAGCTTGCGTAGGTATTTCAATGTCTCTGAATGAATGATCACGAGTACGTCCCACCCAGAGCTATTTAGAGAGAGAGTTACAACAACGGAAGTTCAAAATGCTTGCTCGCCACGTGGTTCATTGAGAATTCAGATTGTTCCCGGAAGTGCTTGGTGGGCCCTTGGAACCTGATTAGAAAGCGTAAATAGAGACAGGACTGTGCGAGCCAATGCGTTGCTTTACAATATTTATTTAGCACAACGACTCGTGTACGTAGTGACGTCAATATGTTTTTTTTATCGTCGATATGTTTTACCATGCCATGGTTATAGAGCATTGCTCTTTAATGCTTTGAATTATTTCATTTTTTATTATTTTCCTTAACGTGTACGATAGTCAAGCGCAATCACATCCTGATTCACATATTAAGAGGGAAGGGAGGAGAGGTTTCATCAGGTTACGTTTGTTTTCTACCATTTCTTTAATTCATGGTGGCTTCATTAATCCCGTGTAATCTAGTCTCTATACGACTCTCAGATTGGACCGAGGAAACTGACGGGGGACAATCAGCACTTTGCCAACTGACAGCAACAGCATGACGGCGTTGAGTTTTGTTTATGGAAATCCAATGGAAATAAATGTATTGAAATGCATCTTTCTGGTTACTGAGTCACAATTATAATGCACCCTGCACTTATTCATTTATACAATTATACATATTTCTATTAAAATTCAAAGCAACTTTATCGTCAACTTTGCGCTTGCAAATGGCAGAAACAACTATTTGACCCGGGCATAAATCTGCTACTCAAAAGGGTATCAAATCAAAGGCAGAACACCTTTAAATATTTATATATATATATATATATATATATATATATATATATATTTATAGTTGTTAATTGTCTTTCTACTATGAACTTATTAAACGTAATTAATTATCTGTCATGCTAATTACATGTTAATTTAGAACATGTCAAGCAGCCTGTCCTCTGTGTTGTCCAATCGTCTCCACCAGGACTTCCTGTGCTGCAGGGGAAGCTCTGATCGCTGGGAGAAAGGCGTACAGGAGGACTCCTCTCCACCCACGACGGAAAGATTAAACCTATGGCTCAAATCCTCAGGAGAAATCCAACTAATCGAAGTTTACAACGACCCAAAAATATGGGAGATAATCATCTTCAAATACTGTAATTGCATTTTTCACAAACAAAGACTACACCATTGGGAAGCTTAATGTTTGATTTATTAAAGGAACAAAAATATATAAAAAACTGATTTGGGTGTGGGAATTAAACGGCCAATCCAAACACATGAAGAGGAACGTCAGGAGCCAAGCTTCAACATCCGGCTACTCCTTAACAGCTCAGAAAGGGCTTTAAACACATTCATTGTTGGAATGGAAACTTTTGGACAAACCATTGCTCCTACAAGCCAAAATCACTTCTCCTCCACCTGCCAGCACATGTATTATATATGACTACTATAGAAATATATAAAAATAGTAACTGATGTAGTAAAACAAACATAATTCATGTAAAATCATACATTATGTTTTGAATCTGTCCATGCTCCACTCATTAGCCGTGTCATCACTACTCCGCCACACAGCAACCCGTGCTGTCGGATACTAATACACACTGACAAGATGATTTTTGAGTTGAAAGTCTGAAGCAGGCACTTTTATCAAAAGCAATGAATCAGATAGATAGCTCTCGTCCTTATTGTGTAGTTTTATTATGGATAAAAATAAATATTAAGTCATAGACGTCATTTCAGTACATCCATCCTCCTCACACAGAATATTATATTTAAATAATAAATAAGCAAGTCCAGATAAAATGGCCTTGAGGGAACATTTTACAATTAAAAGTCGTCCATGGGTTAACGTGTTGCAAACTTTACGTTAGCCGAATCGGTTGCCTTAATCTACTCATTTATTGAGGATAATTCCCTTACATGCTTTAATGTTCATGTTTATTTGATTCAGATGTGCTGAAATTATACAATATGACTATTTAAACATCTTACCTTTCAAAAGTCCGACTTTATCGTGCTGCAACTCCAATGCAATTCTATTGGGAGCTGCTAACGTCGGGGAACTTTTGAGAGGCTCAACGATCCGCCATTGCCAAGAGAATGGTCCATTAGAGCAGACAGAGTTGTCGTCAAAGCAAGGAGTTTGTCAAAGTTTAGTTTTGACATTCAGTCGGAAAGCTTGCCATCTTGATATGAATCCCACCGAAGAAATAGCACATTCAACTAATATTGAAATTAATCCATTTGAGGAAAAAGCTGGTGTCTTACTACAGTTTTCTCGGCAACCTGAGCACAATTATTGCGTTACCCGGCGGAAGCTGCCGGCTGTGAGACGAGCCCGTCGCCATTCCCACCCTTACCTCTATGGTCAACCATTCCTACTCAGGACCGACCATGCTCCACCTGAACTGGCTCCTCAACCTCCAAGAGCCAGAGGGTCAGCTTGCCCGGTGGCTCAAAACTCTCCAAGGACACCAGGCTGGCTGACTCCACGGTAGTGCTGATGCTCTGTCCCGTCAGCCATGTGATGTTGAGTTGAGTGCCGTCACTGCCAGCAACATGCGGTGACGAGGCGCGGTGACGAGACGCGGTGACGAGACGCGGTGACGAGACGCGGTGACGAGACGCGGTGACGAGAACGTGACGAGACGCGGTGACGAGACGCGTGACGAGACGCGGTGACGAGACGCGGTGACGAGACGCGGTGACGAGACGCGGTGACGAGACGCGGTGACGAGACGCGGTGACGAGACGCGGTGACGAGACGCGGTGACGAGACGCGGTGACGAGGCGCGGTGACGAGACGCGGTGACGAGGCGCGGTGACGAGACGCGGTGACGAGACGCGGTGACGAGACGCGGTGACGAGACGCGGTGACGAGACGCGGTGACGTGCTGTAGTGGCGGGGCTCGATGTTCACTGGACCACCGGATGGCACCGGACACGGCAAGGCCATCTCCGCAGCTCCTTCAGGTTCCCCCTTGCTCGACCTGCTGATCCAGGGGAGGACGCCCATGAGACCATCCATCTTTAGCCGCTTGGTGGGAACAAGAGGGTGTTGGGACTGTAAATGTACATGGGACTAGGGGTCAGCGGGCCAGCAACCAGAGTTGCCTATCGTTTCAGCGTTGGACAAAGAGAGCAATGCCTATTACTCACAGTGGGCTAACCTCTCCCTGCTAGAGGGCCTGTTACCCCACAGTTTACAAGCACAATGGGGAGGCCACCAGGTCTGACAACTCCTGGTACCCCTCAACCTTTGCTCTAGGGTGCTCCAGCTGGTTCAGTCGGGATGGGCGGGCCACTTTGGGGTCTCAATGACTCTGAAGCGAGCGTGGCCTCTTCTACTGGCCGAACTGCCGCCAGGATGTCGAGCTGTTAGTCCACACGTGTGCAAGCTGCAGCGTCCCACACAGCGGTCACCTGCTTCACTACAGCAGCACCAGGCAGGGGCCCCATGGAGTGCGACGACATCCTTGGTTCTATTCCCATCACCGTCAACAGCAACCACTATGTTCTCGTGGCTATGGAGCATTTCACAAAATGGCCAGAGGCGTATGCGATGCCAGATCAGACCTCGGCCCACAACAGTTGAGAAACTAGTGCAAATGTTCCGCCGGTTCGGTGCACTAGAGGCACTCCATAGCGACCGGGGCCGTAACTGTCGTCGTCTTGGAGTAAAGGCGAGTCGGTCCACCACATTGCATCCACAGAGCGATGGGCTGGTGTCACGATTCAATCGTACCCTGGCCACCAAGCTTGCAATCCTCTCCAGCCGGCGAGAAAGCAATACCCACACAGTACATACACTGCTCCCTGGCTGCGCCGATGTTTGGATGGGACCAGTGGACCTGGCTTTGGGGTCTCACCCGGGACCAGCACCGGGCAGTGGGCCAGGCCTGGACTATTGATCATAGCTACGACAGCAGCTCCAAGACACCTGGGAGTCCGCCAAAAGCAGGCTTAAGTCCCATCCCACTGCATGGGATGGGACTTTGTCCCATCCCATTGGGAGTGTGGTATACACTCCCAAAAGGACGAAGGGGGTCACCCCAAAGCTCAGGAGTGGCCTGGACCATGCCCAGTGCTGGCCAAACGGAGAGACGTTGTTCACTGGGTGCAGCTGATGAGAGGCCGCGGGCGGTCCTCCACGGTGATCTTTGGCGCCCTACCAACCCCTCGTTAGGACTGATGAGACACCAGCTGGTGCTGAGCCCATCCCTGGATGGGACACTTCACCCGTCATGATACCTTAGCACAAAGTGCCACCAAGGCGTCTTCCTCGGCCTTCCTCTGCCCCTCCAGGAGTGGTATTGGGTACTGGGGACAGCTGAATCCCTCAGGTGGGAGGTCTGTAGCGTCCCAGATGCTGAAGATTGTTTAGCATGCTCAAAGCATGCATCAGTTAAATGTTCTTTAAGTTCTGTTGTAGACACTAAAAGGCTTGTTTTGTGCTCCTTGGTTTGGTGTTCGATTGTGGAACAGGAACTGGGGGACTCATTTTGGGGGCGGACACCTGTGTTTTCCGGTAATAAATACCTTCCGTTCGTTCTACAGTCACCCAGTGTCTTCCATTTATTAAAACAGCCTCAGATTATAACAATATTGTGCTGGCGGTATGTGCCATTTTTGGGGGGATGTTTATCTGTTGTTTGGTTAAATTAGCATTTGGCTATTTTTAAGGGTTTGCTTTGTTGATGAGCGGAATACGATGCATTGTCTATTTCATTACTATAATGCCGCTTTTCCACCGCACTCGACTCGACTCGACTCGACTCGACACGACTCGACACGGCAGCAGCACGGGTCGTTTTCCACCGCAAATAGTACCTTCTGGACGTGGGCGGGGTCGGCTGCGCGAAAGGGCCGTGACGTATTTTTGTACGCGACGCAAACAACACCTACGCAACCCACACATGGAGAGAACCCACATAACAACAATGGAGGACATCGATAACATTACTATTATTAGCTGGCATGTTGAAGAAGTTGAAGAAGTGGAATATGTTGGCTGCGGCGCTGCTATGGCTGTTACCAGCATGGTTGCCATGTCGCTCTCGTGACTTCGTCACACTCTCTGGCCAATCAGTGGCCGGCCGTCTGCCGACGTCAACTTTTAGCATCGGCTCAGCCGCTTGGAACCTAGAGCGAGGCGGTACTAAAAAAAGCAGCCACTTCAGGTACCAGATACCATGTTTTCGCGGTGGAAACGAAAAAAAATGCGAGCTGAGTCGAGTCGAGTCGAGTCGAGCTGGTACCATGCAGTGGAAAAGCGGCATTATACTAATAATAATAGGCATTTTCCATACTTATAGTTATGTTCTTTGTTTCAATTGATATTTGATTAATAGGAAGAGCTGGACTATAAATGGAGCTCATTCAAGCCAGTCGAGTTGAGGAGAGTGAGGGAACGTCTAGTTACAGCCCCCTGTGTCACTGTTTGGGTCGGGAGTGGTAGCCGGCCACAGTTTGGCCTCATTCTGTTTGTTTTGTTTTCATTTTTCACCGACATAAACAAAATGTCAGAAGCCTGTTTCTACCAATCCCGCCTCCCTGCTCAGTAAATAACCTTGTCTCAAGTTAATCTGTAGCAGTGATAAACTATTAAGTACATAATATCGTAGCATTGATTATAATTGCACATTTACATTGAATTATGAAGAAGTGTATTTATAACAGTTATATTTCAATAACTAATTTCTTTAGCAAGAGACAAAATACGTTTAAAATGTTAAGGACCAAAGGATTGAAACACAAAATCACTTCTTGGTTCAAATACAAATTTGAACCAAGAAGTGATTTATTGTAGGTTGCATGTGGAAAAAATATGACTAGAATATTGGAAATTAAAATCACACTCTTATACAAAAGTTACATTCATAATAGGTTTGCATGCTGTAGAGCTGAATGTGCATCATCATCATCATCATCATCATCATCATCATCATCATCATCATCATCACTATGGGTTGGTTATCTTTAATGCATAGTGCATGTATCTCTACGTGCATGCAATCATTTGTGCGAGTTTGTCCATGCGTGCGTGCCTTCGGGTGTGTGTGCTTGAGGTTGCCCCAGGGGGGTATTGTGTCAGAGTGGGGTGAGCAGGGGGCAGCAGCCAGGGGAGGACGCAGTAGAGAAGTGGTCAAGCTCCCCCAGATGGGTTTTTAATAGCCTTTAATCCAGCAGGTCACTGTACTGCAGGCGGACGCAGCCACCACCGCCGTAACCTATACCCACACACCCCATCCCTCCCCTCCCTCCCTCCCTCCCTCCCTCTCTCCCTCCTCCATTCTTCCCCCATAACCTATCCTAACACCCCGCTCCCTCCTCTCTGTCTATCTCTCCTCCCTTCCTCCGCACGGTCCTATGAAGCCTGCAGTTCCCTCTCCGTCTGCCTCCTCTCATTCCCTTTCAACTCCCCTCTGCTTATCTATCCACCCCTCCCTCCTCTCCCTCCCTCTGTCCCTGCTCCCCGCCCCCCCCCCCCTCTCTCTCTCTCTCTCTCTCTCTCTCTCTCTCTCTCTCTCTCTCTCTCTCTCTCTCTCTCTCCCCGTATGCCTCTCTGAAAAGCAGCAAGAAGCTAATGAGGCCTGGCTGGCGTTTATCCAGCTCTCAATCCCCCTGTGTGGGGGGGGGGGTGCATGCGCGTGAACATGTGTGTTATTAGCCTATTGCTCGCAGGGGAAAACGGGATTCAACAGTGAAATATCTCGTGGTTATACCGCTCCAGAGATATGTGTGGCTGCATATGAGGACGTATCAATAGAAAATATATTTTATATATCGAGTCAAAATTGAAAGATTGGTGAAATGAGACGAGGGAGAGAGAACGGGTCCATAGAATGTATGCAGGTAGTCCCGGTCGGGGGAAACCGGGGGAACCGGGGGATCTGGGGATTTATTGGGCGGAAGGCAGGTTTTCCGCTCGATTACTGGGATCCCAGTGCAGGGATCGAGGCTCTCCTCCAGGAATGAGACGGTTCCGTTATCTCTCGACAGAACGGACAGATGGGAATATATTCCCGCTCTGACCTCTGACCACGAAGCACCTGCCTGTCTTCAGATATGGAGGCACGGAGACCCATGCACAAACAAGCAGCTCCATCCCCTAAAAGGCAAATAAAAGATAATCTCTATGGCAGATCTTGTGCATTGATGTCGAAATCTGTATATTTTCCACAGGATGGTGAATATTTTATGACCTCATTAATTCGCAATAGGAATTCACAGAAGCATTACCGTCATGGACCTCTTGTTATTTTTTTTTATCTTTAAACCAACGCAAATTAACGGTTTGACGGGCGACTCCGCAGTCATTTTTTCCCCTCCACATTGAATATAATTTCAGTAGAGTTTAACAATGAGTCAATTGCATTAACGCACGCGGCACCACCATGGCGCCAAGCACAGCCGCCGGGGAAGAGACACCTGTCACGAGCTCCCCGCCAACGCGGCAGCACCGTCGTTATTAGTGCTAAGTGACAGTATCCCCCCGCCTCTCCGTCAGTTTGAGGAGAGAAATAGAGAGAGACAGCGGCAGAGAAGGCAAGACAGCGGGAAGTATATCCCAACAACAGGTTGACTCTGCACACCCAGGCGTATGTGACAATGTTAATATTTCAGGATTGCGCGGAGGAGAAGTGATGACCTGCGCAGGTGAAGGGACTAATTAACCACTGTTTGACCCGACCATGAATACATAAGACAGCCCCTCTCTGTCTCTCTGTCTCTCTCTCTCTCTCTCTCTCTCTCTCTGTCTCTCTCTCTCTCTCTCTCTCTCTCTCTCTCTCTCTCTCTCTCTCTCTCTCTCCTCTCTCTCTCTCTCTCTCTCTCTCTCCTACTCTCTCTCTCTCTGTCTTCCTCCACTTTTCCTTGCTCACTCTGGTTCTCTGCGTGTGCACGTGAGCGCGTGCCAGAAGTTCATCTTGGTGAGGGGCTAATTTGAGAATCGCTGGGGCAAAGGAGCCACCCCTCCTTAATAAGGGCCGTCTGCTGCATCCACGCAGATAAGTGTGAGCACAGGTGTGCGCGTGCGTCTACTGATAGGGACATTAGCATATGAATGAGAGAGCTATTCAACATTACAGATACCCATCACCTCGCAGTATATATACTGTAATATCATACTATAATACAATATAAAATGGGCCATGAGACTCATTGTGTTGCACTGTGAATTGCTTGTAATTTTATATATTTGTATGTAATCAGTCAAGTAGGACTTCTGAAATGTATGCCAATCCTGTACGTGGTGTATTCAAACATTTATTTCATTTAAGAGGTTTTAGCATTTCTCTGAACACCAAAATATGTATATATTTTATTTAAAAAAAAATATTTCATGAAGCGACCCGATAATTGAGTACATAAAACAGTGTGTGGTAGTGTTGATAAGTGGAAATAAAAACTAGAGAATGTTGTTATTTATATTTTGTTGCATGGCAGTATCCATTTAAAAGGATTTACAAATTCTTATGATTGGGATTCTGAGCCATGTTATATCGTTTACGTCGGCTGACATGGTATTTCACCTGAGGTTCCTGAAGATTTCCGTTACATGATTGGAGCCTGAGGGATTTAGCAATTTTTGTGTGATAATTGTATTACTAAATATCAAAATATATTTTCTTGCATTCCTGAAATTCTTTGCACCCTTTAATGTTCTGTCAATAATTTTTTACTTGAAAGTTTCACTTTTTGACAACTCAAACACAAACATACAACACACACACACATGCTAAAACGTGTATTCTTACCATTATTCTATTAGCATTGTCAAGATTATTTTTTATTATTTATGTCTAGTATTAAGTGTTGTTGTACTGATAGATGGTCAATTAATTATGTTTATGTCTGTGTGTGTTTAAATACACATTCAGGAATCCAAGTCCTTAATCAGCAAAAACATTACCAGTCACACACACTCACAACGTTCACAGTCTTCCCGTCCCTACCCCGGTAAC
>NC_079433.1:14743248-14745748 GCF_026213295.1 Gadus chalcogrammus | reverse complement strand
GGTGGTTATATCAACATGTTGTTCATGGATACATTATGAGAGTTACATTATGCAGTTATTTTTTATTATATTGCGCAACTGTTTTACCCGCATTCACAGACTGAACAGACAACCCTTTGGCTGGGCATTAAACACTCAACGCTCACTTGCCTTTTCTGCCCCTTGCATGATTGTTTTATCCATTTGTTTGTTTTAATTGTAATATTTGACTGGGGTTAAGTACACAGTTAAGTAGACACTTAGGACTCTCTTAAGTCGACACTTGAGTCAATGCTTGGCTCCTCATAATCAGGTAGTGTAGAAAGGTGTGTTTGGATTATTCTAGTACAATTGTCCCTGTTGTGAATGTGAAGACCACCTATTAGCGGGGGGGGGGGGGGGGGGGGGGCTTGGGGGGCTCCTGGGGAGCGGAGTGCGCAGACGTGGACAGGAAGTTGACAGAGCTTAAAGCAGTGGCCCACTTCCAGTCTCGGGAATAACACGGAGACCAGATGACAAGGGAGCAGCTCTCTCCTGTTCATTCCATCCACGTCCGTTTAATCAACCCACGCTTTTCCTTATTTATCCTGTTCATCCGTCCAAAATGAGGGCAGTATGGATTACGGTCACTGCATGGACATCCTGAGCAATTACAAAAAAACACAAGTAGGAGAGGTGCGTTTCTAACAGGACTAACCGGTGACCTAAAGAGAAGGTTTGAGCCTCAAACCGGCGCTGCGTTCGTTCTCTATCCATCATAAACACACCATCGCATGCAGGCTGTGCAGCCGGACAGGCGTCGTCCGGCAGCGCTCTCCATTTCTCTTCGGTTAAAAGAGCAGTTTTGGAAACCTACACGCACACTGCCTTTGAAAACCTTCTCTTTCTCTTTCTGTTGCTGCGGTGCCCCTCCCCCCACGCCCCCCCCCCCTCCTTCTCCCTCAGTAGTAGTTAATAGGTGATTAGGCCTGGTGCTGCAGCCATAGGGAGGCCGATTGATCTGACCCTTGACCTCCAGCTCTGCTGGAGGAGTGGATGGAGGTCTGCTCTGAAAGGTATACGCTCTTCATCCTGCCCCCCCCCCCCCCCCCTCCCTCTCCCCCTCCTCGAAGCCACCCAGGCATGATCCCCCGAGGCCTGCACCGCCACCCTGCCCCTCATTCATGCGGCCCCTATAGCCAAAGTGCAAACAGCCCAGGGCCTTTCTGTGGCAGCCGCTGCTTTGACCAGGCTCATAGAAGCAAATCAGGTATCTTTGATTTTCCCCAGGGGTAACTTAGACCCCCACAGATAAGAACAATAAAGGAACCCATAGATCCAGAGAAAGGGGGAGAGCCAAAAAGAGATATCGGAGAAGCATTCAATAATTAAGAGAGACGTCAATTTGGCCAGTGCCTCGAACCTCTGTGCTGCCTTCCTAGAACCTCGGTGCTGCCTTCCTAGAACCTCGGTGCTGCCTTCCTAGAACCTCGGTGCTGCCTTCCTAGAACCTCGGTGCTGCCTTCCTAGAACCTCGGTGCTGCCTTCCTAGAACCTCGGTGCTGCCTTCCTAGAACCTCGGTGCTGCCTTCCTAGAACCTCGGTGCTGCCTTCCTAGAACCTCGGTGCTGCCTTCCTAGAACCTCGGTGCTGCCTTCCTAGAACCTCGGTGCTGCCTTCCTAGAACCCTGGTTCTGCCTTCCTAGAACCCTGGTTCTGCCCGCCTCTGGCTGTCCTGTCAGAGGTCCAGACGCTGCCAGGTGGGGGTGTCTTGAAGGGGGAGTGAGGGGTGAAATGCACAACACCACAGATCTCCTTGAGCTCTTCATTGAAGTCAGCACCATTGCATTAAGCTTCTAGATGTCTTCCAGAGGGCACAGTTTCCTTGCATCTCTCTCACACACACACACACACACACACACACACACACACACACACACACACACACACACACAGACACAGACACACACACACACACACACACACACACACACACACACACACACACACACACACACACACACACACACACACAAGCCTTTCCTCCCATCCCACTTTAAAGTGAAGGGTTATTGTCTTTAACAGCATTATAACGGTATCATTTCCCACCTACTGTGTACAACAAAGGTAAAAAGCTAATGCCCAGAGCACAGCAATCAGTGTGTGTGGGTGTGCGTGGTTGTGTGTGTGTGTGTGTGTGTGTGTGTGTGTGTGTGTGTGTGTGTGTGTGTGTGTGTGTGTGTGTGTGTGTGTGTGTGTGTGTGTGAGTGTGGGTGTGTGTGTGTGTGTGTGTGTGTGTGTAAAGCAATGCTAATAGGCCCTAAGCAGCATTAAAGGGACCCCAACTGCAACAAAAGAGTTAATAATCCGTTTAGAAAACAATCAGATCCCTGACCACGAGAAAAGCCCCCCACTAAGCCTTTCTGCAAAGAGGAGGAGGTTCGAATTCCTACTTTTTTTCAGTCAGCGATCTTGTCGAACATCGTCAGTTTCACCTCTCTCTCTAAAGGGAATGATGGAACTGTAATTAATGGCCAAGGCG
>NC_079433.1:14734580-14738148 GCF_026213295.1 Gadus chalcogrammus | reverse complement strand
TACACACACACCACACACACACACACACACACACACACACACACACACACACACACACACACACACACACACACACACACACACACACACACACACACACAGAGAGACACGCACACAAGCGCACACGCACAAACGCAGCCACAAAAACACTGGCACAAATATACACGCAAACGCACACACATCCATATCCACTAACTCACACGACCTAACCAATGCACTAATCGCCTGCCCCGGGCATAGGAGGAGCTTGGTGTTTAAGTAGCCTGCCAATCATACAGTGAGCTCCACAGTGAGAGGGTGTCCTGCGGCTACAGCGAGGCATCACTGTGTACTCAAGTGCCAAACTCGTCGGAAGCTAAGGACTACGCGTCGAGAAAGTGGAGTTGACAGACTGGCTGTCGTGATTTAGAAACCCTCTTCGTCTTTCTGGGAATTTTTGTTTGGTTTCTTCCCGTGTTCCCCCTTGTGATTTTTAGGCGAGGAGATTTATTGCGAGCCTGTGGAGATGTCCTTTCCTCAGCTGGGGTTCACGCAGTTTCTAAACCCACCGCACGAGGTGTACGCGGGCGAGCGGCCGGGCTCCGCGCGGGAAGGAGGCGCGGACAGCGGGGTGAGCCCCTCAGCCTGCACCGCCGCGGCGGTGAGCTCCATGCTCGGGATGTACGGGAACCCGTGGGCCCACAACTACAGCGCGTTTCTGCCGTACGGCGGAGCCACAGACCTCGCCCTCATATCACAGATGGTGAGACACAAGCTTTAAAAAGTTCATATTTGTTGTTTGCATGAAGATGATTTTGTAGTATTGTTCTGAGATATAAATAAATTATGGTTATTTGATGTGATTTAAAGAATGCATTTTCCCTTCTTCATTTGATTAAAAAATGTATAGCCTTTCATACCACGCGATACTATTAGGCCTATTTATATTATTCCTAAATGAGCCTTTACCCGATAGGTAAAGACTACATGTTTAACAACATTTACATTTAGGCTATTTAGCAGACGCTTTTATCCAAAGCGACTTACAATTAGTAGCCTACATTTGTCAAAAGAAAGAGAAGCAATATATATATATTTAACAACTTGGTTATAACTTTCCAAATTATAATAGGTATAAACTTAATGAATGAATTAATATATAATTACAAATACGCAGAAGTAATTCCACTATACCCTCAAACACCCCTATTGTGTAACTTCATAAATAACAAGAAAATAACAAAAATATATGAATAAAAAAATGTTTGAAATGGAGACAATATTTCCTCTCGTTTTGTGAAAGAAGAGAAATGTTAAGTTATTAAAATATCTAGAAAAGTATGATTTAATTAGGATTTACCGATGGGTGGCTTTGGGAAAACTTATAGCTCTTCCAAATATTTTATTTGGAAATTCTGATATTTCGTGTTTTTAAACTCATTACTCAATCATCAAATGTACTCCTACAATTGACTTTACTTGGCAATTAAAAAAGTGCGACATATTGAGAAAGCCTGGTGTCATCCTGCCCTTAAACTCATCCTCCCCTTTAACCCAGGGCCCCCAGTTCGACCTGAAGGAGAGTCCCGGAGCCCGGCCGGCCGCCCTGCCGGTCCACGCCGCCCAGGGCTTCTACCCATACGGCCAGTACCCTTACGGAGACCCGTCCAGGGCCAAAGCAGCCACCCGGGAGACCACCAGCACGCTGAAGGCCTGGCTGCAGGAGCACCAGAAGAACCCCTACCCCACCAAGGGGGAGAAGATCATGTTGGCCATCATCACCAAGATGACCCTGACGCAGGTGGGCCTCATCACGCAGCAGCTCACTTGTGATATGAAAGATCGATATTAAATGATCATCCTTTAACGTAGTGTGTTATTAATTATTCGTGCAGGTGTCCACGTGGTTCGCCAACGCGCGCCGGCGGTTGAAGAAGGAGAACAAGGTGACGTGGGGGCGCAGCGCCGAGGACCGCGACGGACGGATCTTCAGCAGCGACAACGAGGAGGACACCGCGAAGAACGGCAGCGACGACGAGGACGAGGAGGAGGAGATCGACCTAGAAACGATCGATATCGAGAGGCCAGAGGAGGGCCGCGGGGATTTGGGGTGCGAGAAGGATGAAGCGGGAGCGAGAGAGGGCTCTGAGTTGAAGACTTCGGAGGCCAGCAGCAGGGGGCTCTCAGAGGACGGCCTGAGAGCAGCGGAGCGGCCTGTCGCTCTCATTAAGGCGCCTGGAGGAAAAATAGCGATGGATAATTCCCCGATTAGACAGGAGTGTCAGAGAGCACCGCAGAGCAAACCTAAGATCTGGTCTTTGGCAGAGATCGCCACGAGCCCCGATAACGCCCAGCACAAACTTTCTTCCCTACCACAATATACGCAACACCCCGCGTTATCGTCCGCGGGCCATCCGGCCTTAATGCCGGGACATGGGATATACACGTGTCAGATCGGAAAGCTGCACAACTGGACCAACGCAGCTTTCCTGAACGCCACGTCTCTTGTAAACATGAAGCTCCTTGGGGTGGGTCCGAAGGGCCAATTACCTCTCCAGGCGCGTCATGACGCGCGGCTGGGGAATGTGTCCGGCGCCTCGGGGACCGAGGACGACAGCGAGGGGGAGTCCTCAGACGGGTTCAGTCCAAAACACGACGGTAAGAGACACCTTGCCGAGGCCCTAACAAAGTTTACTCCAAAGATTGGTTCTTTTATTTGACCTTATGCCTTTATATTATGTTAAATGTATGTTAAATTGATCCATGAATAGATGTTCAACATCATTTTAAATGTAACAAGCCATCGATTAAAGAACAACATATTTATAGGTCCTGTCCTTTTCTGTTTCTATAGGGGAGGAGAGCGATCACAGACCTAACTCTCCTAAATCTTCTTTTCAGCTGATCACTGACAGGTAATGATGCGTTTACACATGGCTTGACATTTTAACGTTAGCACCACATTTTTATCACCCCGCTGCTAAATAACGCTCTAGGCGGAGGTAAACACTGTCACACCTGAGCGCATGTCGGCGATTTCTTTGCTCATAAATCATTTGAAGACTAAAGTGATTGAATAAGCACTTTGCCGCCTCACGGGGCACCGTGTAATATGGGGGATGCGACCCACAGTTATCAACAATCCACAATGTATCCCACCCCAACCCACACACACACACACACACACACACACACACACACACACACACACACACACACACACACACACACACACACACACACACACACACACACACACACACACACACACACACACACACACACACCACCACGCACGTCCTCACATCGGAGGATTCACAGACGTCAGGTGGACACACATTACTAGATTACGATATTATTTGATTGAATAGGCTACCGTTTTCTTTATTATGTTTATTTGATCTCTGACCAATTTAGTCCTATTTTTCTGTTTCTCTCAAACCTATAGATCACATCACGGAAAAGCAGCACAACGAATTCTGACAACGACATTATGAGGAGAAGGCAAATGAAAATGTTACAGAATAATTATATTAAATGAAGAACATTTTAGTAAGGGTAATATTTTTGACAAGGAAATCTGTCGTCA
>NC_079433.1:14684580-14729580 GCF_026213295.1 Gadus chalcogrammus | reverse complement strand
ACACACCATCACGCAAGACGGCCATCAGACCGGAAGACGACAGCCGAAGAAGAACCTGGTTTACCATGTAACGTTAGCATTGGTCTGATTCCAGCCAAACTTCTTTTTCAGTGCCGTATTTTCATTTAACCAATTAAAAAAACTAAAAAGTGTATGTTTTAGTGATCAGGCGGATGTTATCACACAAGAAAGTGTTGTTTTAAGTATTTCACTATTTTAACAATATTTATTAACAAATTTGAAAAGAGTACAGCTTTCCCCCTGCGGCATCTACTCAGGCTGTGCCGGAAATTATAAGAATTGTTTGACCGGCACTAATCAACAGTTACCGCAAAATAATGTTATATATCCGCGGTAATTAACTGTGTTTCTGCACAGTTAAATACTTTGAATATTGTGTACAGTGTATTACTGTGTAATAGGCCTATAAACACATCACAATAATAACAGAACAACGGTATACATTCACAGTAAATATTATTCTACTGTATAACTTCAGATTTTCTCTAAATTGCCTTAAAATGCCATACATTACTATGTTTCTGATCCAATAAGAGAGAGAGAGAGAGAGAGAGAGAGAGAGAGAGAGAGAGAGAGAGAGAGAGAGAGAGAGAGAGAGAGAGAGAGAGATGGGGTGACATAGAAGGTGATCAAGGTGAGTGAAGTTACAGAGCCTGATGAGCAGAATGCATACTATGTGGGGGCAGTGAATGCAGGCAAGAGAAATTAGCAATGGACAGTGCTTCTCATCAGTGCAACAACTGTGAAATTTAAGATTGACACAGGAGCAGATGTTAGCATCACGTGGGAAGATACTGGCTAATTGCTAGATGCTAATTCCAGAGGGAGAACTAAAGAAGACCAGCATCTCACTACGCAGCCCAGGGGGTCAACTTGTCAAGGACATTTTCAAGCGAGCGCTACATACAAGGACAAGTCATACTCCTTCCCAATATATGTCATCAGACAAGAGGGTGTCAGCAACTACCTCAGCCGTCCCACTGCAGCAGAGACGGGCCTTGTGAAACGCATCGAGGAGGTCCACGATGCATTTGGAAAGCATGGCATGCTCAAGACGGAGCCTGTAATGATTCAGCTGCAGGGTCCCCAAACGCTGATCCAGAAGGTGAAAGAGAAGCCGCCCAGGATGGAGGAGAATGACACCATGGAGGAGTCAACGCGGTTGAATCTGGGTGAACCAAGCCCACAGATTGGTGCGCCCCGATGGTACCCGTCCTGAAGAAGACGGGAAAGGTGTGTGTATGTGTGGATCTAAAGAAACTATATGAAGGGGTCAAGAGAGAGAGATTCGTCTTACCTTCTCTAGAGGAGAGGAGTGGAGCAACGGTGTTCTCCAGCCTCAACACAGCCTCAGGGTTCTGCCAGATTCCCCTGCCCAGCGACAGCACCCGATGGACAACGTTCATCACTCCATTACCTGAGGCTTGATCTAAATACGGGCCGACCTGTCCACCGTGGGCTGGCCAATGTAAAGGTGTTAAAGGTCCCATGGCATGCTACTTTATGGATGCTTTTATATAGTTGTCATAGTATTTGAAGACGGTCAAGAAATTCACCCTCGGTGCAGAATTACAGCCACTGTCCCACAATGAGCTTTTCACAAACGTGCCATTTTTTAGAGGTTGGTCAAAGTGGGTGGGGGTGCGGCCCTGAGCACCTTTGCGGCCAAGGTACTATATGCTTGTGTTTACAGTGGATGAATAGCAATAGCTCAGATTCAGAATATCCTCTGGAGGCGCACACAGCTTTTGGCCATGTTCTCTAAATATTCTAGATACACTCCGGGTGCTCCGGCGGGAGTCCTGGAGCTCTATATCTAAATAATATCATATTATATAGAGATATCTATATAATATTATACATATTATCACGGCCAAAAGCTGTGTGCACCTCCGGATGATATTACGAATCTCACTTCCACCTCAATCTGAAGTACAGACTGAACCAGGTCATGGAGGGATTGTTGCCTTTTGCGGACTCCCGGTTCTTCAACAACAAGACTCGTAGTGGGGGTTATCTCGGCCATGGTTGAGAAGAAATTGGGAAAGGAACTTTGGCTTTGACTCCCTGAAGTCCAGAATGAACCACGACATGGAGGAGAAAGGGATTGTTGCCCGCGATTGTCACCTGCTTGGGCACTGGCGCCGGAGCCCTACTGCCGAAGAGTCAAGGAGAAGACAATCCCGGGCCACAATCGCGGGAAACAATCCCTTTCTCCTCACCCTCTTCCTCCTTCCTGCGTCCTACTTCCTGTCTGGGGTGGGGGATGGGGAGGGTAGAAGGGGCTCACAGAGGGGTTAAAGGTCAGTGACCTTGTTCTCGAGTGCTGCGTTAATCTGCTGTAGCCACAGGGTCAGCTGTTTGCTCTGGGCTGCAGGGCCTTCATCCTGCGACTGGATGATCTGAGGGGAGAAGGGAGAGTTTGCCACGTCAGTTCAGCTTCAACGGCCCCACGTCGTTCGGCTTCTCCTGACAAAGGCCCAAAATAATTTGGAAGAAAATTCATAAAAAACGTATATTCCGAATACGTCAGAATTTGAATAAATCATTATTTTTTTAGAAATTTCCACATCCAAAATAGACTGGGAGTTAAAACACATGATTCTATTTTGTATTTTGGCAGGCATGACAAATAAAGACTTTCCCGCTCTGTGTGCTTTTGGGCTAAAGGGTGGAACTTTCTAGATTAGGATACCAGTCTGCACAGTAGTCTGCACTTATTTAATGATATATCGACCACCTGGGTGTTCATAAATATATCCACATGAATACATCTCCTGAGCCGGAAGTCCTTCACCTCTGCTAATAAGTTTACAGACAGGCAGACAGACAGGCAGACAGACAGGCTCCTATGTGAGTACTTCCCTTGATCCTTTGCACACACTTCAACAGTGCCTGAAATGCCAGCCAATGGGGCTCTGACGCAGCGTGGAACCCAATCTAAATCAACTCCAGCCAATCGGGCGCTGTGTTTCAGGGAGCGCTCAGCCCATCGTAGTACTTGCTGCCGTATTGGTACACCTGGTGCAAGGCCACCTGGCTGTTCAGCTTGACCCTGTGTTGCTGGAGAGGGGACACACACACACACACACACACACAAGCGCGATTAGAAATGTGGATTTAACGAACACACACATTTATATACACACAGGCACACACAACTATACACAGGCACACACACACACACACAGGCACACATACATATACACAGACACACACACGCTTTTAGAAATGTGGTATTAACGTACACACACTTCTTGGCCCCACAGTGAGTGTTTATGCAAATGTTTGGGTATAAAACGTATAGACTTGGAAACTTATGGACTTGGGCGAACCAATTTCAAATGCTGACTTTAGGTGTGTTTTTGTCAACTTTTTGTATGAAAGTCGTATTCGTATTTCTGTGGTTTCCATTTGAGTTATTAAAAGGCAAATTCTAAAGAGTGCAATCAAAAAAATCCTGTCGCCTGCGACAACGAATCAACATCAGGAGACACCTCAGGCCAGCGGAACCCTGCAGGCCTTTGTGACATCACCGCCTCTATATAAGCCACCGCTCCTCAGTCCAGTGCTCAGTGGGGATCAGACAGCAGCGACAGAGGGGTCATAGCGTTGAACTTGTTAGGAGATACCTGAGAGATTCACTATGGTGATGACTAGTGGAATTGACGGACATGAGGGAGAACAGGAGACCCTAGGTGGTGACTCCTCCTCGCCCCCATCAGAACAGCGTCTGGGCCAGGTGAGGACGGACAGACACGCACACCAACATCACACGCACACTTTTAGTGTGCAGATGTACATTTGTATTCTTTAAAAACTGTTGGTTGTACATGATTAGATTAAGTTAAGGTCAAACTGACTTTTTTTTTTAAAGAAATTCAGACACACACACACACACACAAACAAGCACGCATGCATGCACACACACTCGATTCACATTTAATATCAGTACTTTATAAAAAATATATAATATATATATATATGATATATAAATATGTTTATACATGTTTTTTCTTTAACTTTTTCTATTGGAAAAACATCAAAATGATTGATTTATGCTTCAGCATATTTTAGCCATTTTCATTAGAATGTATACCCAAACATTCCGTCACCGCGACTACGTCAACTGACGCCTCTGGCCAACGGAACCCGGCGGCCCTCTGACATCACAGGGCCGCGCTCCTCAATATAAGCCAGCTGGGGTTACCCCGTCTCTGATCCCCAGCTACCTGGGGATCAGAGAGCGAGCACAGCGGCCACTGAGCCAAGTTAGCCAAGTGAGTGAGCGAAGAGATGGATGTAGAAGAGAGGGGTGAGCAAACCTAACGGTGATGATCTCCTTCCGACAGGGGAAAGAGGCCTCCCCCTATCCGGACTCCTCCTCCCCCTCTTCGGACTCCTCGCCCCCCTACCCGGTGTCCTCCTCGTCCGATGGGGAAGAACATATGAGACAGGTGAGCGACTGAGACGTCTTTTGGTTTCATGTCGTGGGTCTTCAGGGTCGGTTCGTGTTTATCCTGATGCGGTGTGTTGCGTCCTAGATGGTGAACAGATGGTTGGAGGCAAATGAGGAGGGGGACGACCCGATATTGGTCGCAGAGTGCGAGCTGTCAGCACCGAACCCGGGCCAGACCCCCCCGGACCCAGGGCAGACCTCCCCGGACCCAGGCCAGACCTCCCCGGACCGAGGCCGGACCCCCATGGACCCAGGCCAGACCCCCCATGAACCTGGTGAGCTCACTGCATTGTTGTGTTTACATGTTTTTCTGTGTGTACCTGCTTTTGTGTGTGTTTACCTGCTGTGTGTGTGTGTGTGTGTGTGTGTGTGTGTGTGTGTGTGTGTGTGTGTGTGTGTGTGTGTGTGTGTGTGTGTGTGTGTGTGTGTGTGTGTGTGTGTGTGTGTGTGTGTGTGTGTGTGTGTGTGTGTGTGGTTTGCATTTGTCTTTTGAGTTTTATGTCGGCATAATCACGAAACATTGACTGACGACTCTCACATTAACAGTCACTAAAATACATCCCATAACAGCAACAAACACACAACAGCCACTATGGTCATCATTAAATACAATTTTGTCGTTCATTTCTGACAGGACCCCAACACCAGGGAGAGGGCTCAGGCCCTTTGGGGGCCTGGCTGCCTCCCAGAGTCTGGCCCCCCAGAGAGGACCTGGCCCAGGCCATGGGGACCATGAGGGTGTGGGCGAGGGGACTCAGAAACAACAGGGTTGAACCAGCACCCCGGCTGGAGGAGGAGGAGGAGAAGCCTTTGGGCCGCCCTTCACGCAACCCCTTCCTTGGCCAGACCGCCCCGGCCCCAGGCCAGACCGCCCCGGAACAAGGCCAGACCGCCCCGGAACAAGGCCAGATGCCCCATGAACCTGGTGAGCTCGATGCAGTGTTGTGTTTACCTGCTTGTGTGTGTGTGTGTGTGTGTGTGTGTGTGTGTGTGTGTGTGTGTGTGTGTGTGTGTGTGTGTGTGTGTGTGTGTGTGTGTGTGTGTGTGTGTGTGTGTGTGTGTGTGTGTGTGTGGTTTGCATTTATCTCTTGAGTTTCATATGTCAGCATAATCACAAAACATTGACTGACCGACTGTCTCACTGTCTCCGACAGCAGACACGCCCCCAAGAAAGGACCTGTCCCAGGTCCTGGGGAACGTGAGGGTCTGGGCAAGGGGAATACGAAGGCAGAGGGTTGAAACACTAACCAACACCCTGCCGGATCAGGAGGAGGAGAGGCCTTTGGGCCGCCCTTCACGCCGGAACCCCTTCGGACGCATAAAGATGGCCTGGGCCGAACGCGCTACCAACAGCCCCCAGAACAACCGTGAACATGAAGAGCTTGTCAACAAGGCTGAGGAGGAAGTAGAAGCCAAACAGGAGGCTGAGGGGAAGGGCTTCAGGCATCGGTTCAACAAGTGGCTGAACCTCAGGTTCAAGGGGCGCCTGCCAAGTGTGGCTGCCCTGTTCAAGTGTGGGGCGTATGTCCTGTAAAAAAAAAAGAAGAAAGAAAAATATCTATTTATCATGCAAAAAACACAAATAAATATTATGCACGATAAAATGCATTACGGCACCATTGTACAGACAAAGTATGTACGTCATCTGATGGCACCCCGACCAAGTCCACATCGATGTGACATCACACAGGAGTGAAACCACAGCTTTGTCTGAGCCCTGTGCTGTGTACCGATAGCCATACTTCCACAATTACACTTAAACCTAGTACACTATCCACACTCACTAAGTGCGCTGATTTTCAGATGTCAGTGTCGTTCCAAATCGAATACTCTGCGGTGCACTAACCGTAAGTTACGATCGTGACTGCTGCCGTGGCTCTACCCCACAATAATTATCCCGCTTTGAACGGTGAACTCTTCACGCATAGTAGCTATAAAAAGCTATAAAAGAAAGAAAACGAGAAAAGGACTCCAGTAATGCAGGCTATGTGGAAAATGCGCCGACGTTGGCTCAGCCTGGTTCCGCCTCTTCCCGCTACGTAGCTAAGATGGCTGCCGCTGAGTACGAAAAGTGTGCATTTTCCATGGACATATTATAGAATGGAAACCAGATTCCGAAATGGCGCCGAGATTGCTCCATATAACATATAATACCAACAACATAGTAAATGTATGTTGGCCTAGAAAACAATACAGTTCAATGTTATTGCTTAAGAAACAGATTCCATCCAACTATTTAAGAAAAATGCTATCAATAATTTATCTACAAATAAATGGTTACATATCGATCAACGAGGTTGAAGTAGCCTACCCACATAAATATTTGTAATAGGCCTACACCAACATTGTTAACTGTCATACATAGCTAAACAAGCAAATGAAAAATGTAATACTTACACAACTGAAATGTTTATTAGGCTATTAACAATATTATGAAAATGATACCGTAATGCACCCGTTCTTTGTCTTTGGATCTTTTGAATAAATGGATCAATAAATGCTGAATCGCAATGATCGCAAGCAGAGCAACGTGAGAGTCATTGAGCAGCAGCTGAACCAGTGTAAAAATCCCTTTATCACTAAAACACTTTTGGTGATAAAAAGTCACCACAGCACCTAAAAATCTTCAACGTCATTCATGTTAAAGGTTGGGTATGGAATTCTCTTTTTTGGCCAATTTTGCAAAATTACTAGAAATCCTTATCATAACCCACTTACAGCCACTAAGTTAGAAGTACTGACATGAAAATTAAACAAGTCAATCATCTGTGGAACGGGCAGGGCTCGAAAAACTCCAGCCAATGATTTCCAGAACCACCGAGTGGCATTGGACAGTAAGTACGTCAATCAAACGGTCCGCGCGTGAACTCTTCGTGCACGTACTCAAAGCTTGTGACCCAGAGCAAGCTTCTGTTTGTTATTATCCTGGGGTAGCTACTGGAGCTAGCTAACTAGCTAATCCACATCTGGACCTAGCACTAGAAGACATCCCTAAACTCCAACCTAGCTAGCCTGGCTCGCTCTCGCGCGTCTGTGTTCGTACTCGTGCATGATTGCGCTTCCATGTACTTGGAATGGGTGGAGTCAGAGTCAGCGTTGAAGGAGAGGGGGTAGGACCATTTGAGTTGTGTGTTTTCAAAATCTGCTGGCGTTTCGCAAATCTCATACCCAACCTTTAGTAATAGGAAAAACCTTGGACACGAGAAGTTAACGGTGCCATGCACTAGGCCCTCTCGAATGCCGGGCCGAACAACATTTGTTTCACTACGACTCCTTTCAGCTGCCCACCTGTTCCTCCTCCAGCAAAAAATAATAACATAAAACGGCTAATAAAACGCTTGAGGTGGCGTTTTGAAAAGAGAAAACTTAAATTTTTTTAGTACATTGCATAAAGGTAATTGGATTGATATCCAGTAATTTTTTGCGGAGACACATTCCTGTTCCCCACTTGCACTGGTGGATTGCGGAAGTATGCACTGTTCCTGGGGGCTTGGTATTTACCCACACTCCGAGGTTTGGCCGTTTTGAGTACACCATCCGGGTCCTTTCAGTACACTCATTTTGGCCCGATCTTAATTGGAACGGCCTACGTACTCAAACTAAGTATAGTGAGTACTGATAGTATGGATATTGGAACACAGCACTGGTGAATTTAAACAAAGTATTGAAACATATGATGGGATTCAACCAAGTCCTCATCGATGTTGCATCACACTGGGGTGTGTAATACTTTGTTTAAATTCACCTTGTCTGGGACAAAGCTGTGGTTTCACTCCAGTGTGATGTCACATCAATGTGGACTGGGTCTGGACCCATCCGATGTTTGACGTACATTCTTTGTCTGGGCCCAGGTGGATTCAACAAAGTATACGTCAAATATCTGAAGTGACCCGACCGGGTCCACATCGATGTGACATCACACAGGAGTGAAACCCCAGCTTTGTCTGAGCCCAGGTGAATTTAAACAAAGTAGTCAAACATCTGATGGCACACAACCAAGTCCTCATCGGTGTTACATCACACTGAGGTGTGTAATACTTTGTTTAAATTCACCTGCGCTGGGTCAAAGCTGTGGTTTCTCCCAAGTGGGATGTAAATCAATGTGAACTTGGTTGGGTCCCATCCGATGTTTGACGTACATACTTTTTTTCATTCACCTGGGCCCAAATGCCAATTCATGTAAATAAAATAAAATAAAAATGAGTGCTCTCAGTTTAACGCGTTATTAATGGCGTTAACGCAAACAAATTTTAACGGCGTTCATTTTTTTATTGCGCGATTAACGCTCTTTTGGCTTGGCAAACGTTGTAGTTTTTTCACCTGCTGTCTAGCAACAACTAGTCACTTTAGGAAAACTACAACACCATACCGGATCTAGCTACACCGGAAACAAAACAACAAGCACGCCGCACAAACTTGTTGGGGCAAGCAAGGATACGGAGCGGATGAAAAACTCCTTAAAAGTGTGTGCGTGTGTTTGTGTGTCACTCTGTTCGAGCCTGCGCGAGAGTTCAAACCTGAAATCCGTACTTGAGTCAAAGTACAGATATCTCTCCAGAAAAGGACCCTGTTAAAAGTAAAAGTCACCAAATAGAATACTACTTGAGTAAAAGTCTATATTTTTTACATAAAAGAGGTAGATGTCATAGCATCGCTGTTACTATGATAGCCTGCAAGACATTATTGTAGCATGTAGCCACTGTACGATAGCTATACTGCTTTACAACAGATACACGGGTGCATGGGTAACGTAGCTAAAGTAAAGTGACCCTCAACCAACTCAGTCTGTTGGGAAAGTCCATTATCTATTTCAGCGACGACAGCTGGATGGAGAGAAAGTAGAAACAGAGGTTGGTGAGGTGGTGTCCAAGTTATGTGTAACGATGACACATTTCGAAGAGGGAGAGGACACCCTTTTCTCCTACCTGTTTTTTGTCAATATTTGTCTTCCAGAACTCTTGCTGTAATGGGTCCGTATTGTTGTGAGCACTTGCAATGAATGGCTGATCGATTGTGAAAATGAATGATAGCTAATACAACAGAAGAGATGATTCCCAAGCTCTTGCTCCACCACCACCACCCACTACCACCACCACCACGACCACCACCACCACAGCAGGCTCAAAGCGCACCCTCATGCTGCCTCCACCACCACCACCACCACCACCACCACCACCACCACCACCACCACCACCCCGGGGGAGCAGTGGAAGCTAGCTCCCACATGGGACCGGCCTCTCATTCCGTCCCAACACAAAGATCTTAAAGTCTGTACTGACTGAACGGCAGTACAGTCAGTCAGAGTCAGTCAGAGCTTTTCCCCTCCAGGCCCCTACGCCCTGCGTCTGTTGTGCGTCATGCTCCCTCGCCCTCCCCTCTTCAGCCTAGTGGCTTTGGGGGGGGGGGGGGTTATGATGGCATAGCCTCGTGTACCAGTCCCCTAGACCCAGACTGTTACCCCTCTTCCTCTTCCCTTCAGTCTGTCGGCTATCAGGAGACGGTGGGGCTGTCCACGATGCTCAAGGCTCCCTGATGGCTTGGAAGCAGCACACGCGTTTTACCGACAAGGTTGGACTACACACTCAGGAGGGGACATCCCATTCAGTTCAACCACCCAACCATTTTGGGGTTGCTGGAGACAAGGGTGCCGGTCCCTGTTGCAATTGCAGCTCTAGCAGCAGAGGTGGCTTGTCTCTTGTGGCCCTGACACATCATTCCGACTGCAGATCGTCGGCAGAAAAGGCTGTCGGACCGATTTGTTCATGGCCGATTCAACATGTGCAATCGGCGGAAAAGAACCCAGACGGGCTGGAAAAGATCACCAACGGCTTTGACGACAGACGATCGCACAGCACACACCGGACAGACTCAGGTCACCGAGCTCGCCAGACTGTCCGACGACCGATCATTTAGTTTGTGTGTCAGGGTCTTTAGAGAAGGTGGCCATCATTATTCTGTTTAACAATGCATGTAGAAGTTTGAAGTGTAAAGTTTTAGTGTGTTCCCCGTTCACAAAGGCCAAGCAACTAAGCCATTACTTGTACTCACACATTCACTGTGTATATATATATAGCTACTTAAACCACATCTGCACTACTTATTGCTAATACTGCTGCTCATGGTCATATCTTCTTCCGTAAACATCTTAACATTTTCATCACCACTACTCTTCTGTTAGTACTGTACACACAGCAAATATCTTATTTATTTCTATATTCCACTATATATACATACCCTGCTTTTTCCAGCTTTTTTTGCACTTATTTTGAGATGCTGAATTTCATTTAGATTCATTAGATTAAATTTGTTTAATCTAATCTTCTTTTTTTTCATTCATATATATTTATGTCACTAGTGTTCATATATATACTACTTTCCATACTGTACATACCATAGTGTATTCATATTTCTACTGTCTATACTGTACATATCTTCCATTGTGTATTCATCCTTATACACACCATACCTTAACGCAATTGTTTGTAGGCCTACTTGCATCTGCACTATATAAATACACAAAAAATCTCTACTGCCTAACGCTATTGCTGCTCATGTTTATAGTATTCTAATGTATACATCTTAACATACGCATCATATCTGTTCTACTGTCAATAATGGTCATACTGGATGTAAATTATTCCAAGTGTGCATGCTCCTTACTTTCCGTCTTTTGAGAATCTGACCATTAAACTCCATTTTGGGTACATCAATTATATGCAATGACAAGCAAGCAAATTATGTAGCAGACGAAAAATTAGCCAAATTACATCAACATTTTTTACCATGTTACCTTTCCAAAACACATTGCATTAACGAGTTATTGGATCTCACCGTGATCCACAGTCGGGACTTGTGCTGCTCCGATCTGCCCAACTGCTCCCCTCTGCAAATCCAAATCATGACACAGCAGATAAAAGTTGACCTCAGGAGCACTCTACTGGTCAAACTAGGTAAGGACATCTACTAGCAGACTGACTGGTTTTCCCCTTTTACTTGAATCGCCCATAACAGCCAGCCAGACATAAATGCAGATACGAAATATCTACCGAAGGGGAAGGGGCATGTGGCTTGGCAAGTGTGTTTTTTTCGAAATTTTACTCTTACTTACCAGGGGCTGACTGTGACGTTTTGTGTCACGGTCGGCCCCTAGCTGCCCCAGTTGAGTTGTCAACGTGTTTGCGTCGCAGTCGATGTTGTATTTAAACATTGGCAACTTTTTAGATAGAATAGACTGGGCTCCAGTATCCAATTGTCAGCCACTACACATCCACTCCTATGAGGGCGAGCTCAGCACTGGGTGACTGCCTGCACTACGTCTAAAACAAATCTTCTGGTTCCTCATCCACTGCGTGCACTGCTCTTTGTGTCTTCTTCAGCCGTGCAGTATCTCTCTGTCTCAATTTTTTTTCTTTGTATTTTATTTTCTAGTTTCAGGGGCTTCCAGCGCCCACCACGTCCGGGGGAAGAAAAATCATCTGTGCGCACGGATTCGGTGCTGGGATTTCCCGTCTGCCATTGTGACAGCGAACCCACATCTGACAGTATGAATGACTGAAAGTAGGGTTTATCTTTTCGCAATTGACTACACCGTTGCGTTGGTTTTACAATAATTTCAGAGCTTTCTCATCTCGTGTGTCTGATGGAGTTGCAGTATGAAATAAAGCCACTCCAACCGCTGTTTTCCAATGGTGTCCGTAGAACTCATCCGAGAGTAAGCCTATCACTGTGGTTTTCATGAATATTTTGTAAAATGTTGATATTTTTTTCATTTTTAACTAAATATTGTTATCTTCTAACATATATTGTTGAATATATTGTTCCAATTCTTTGAAATATGAGGGTATTATAATGTTTGTTCAAAGTTAACTAATCTCTGACTGAATGTTTGCCACCTATAAATTCATGCATTAGGCCTGTAATATTTGCAAACTGCCCCTTGATAAAGCTTAATTGTATAAAGGTGGTGCACTCTGGCCTACACTATCAGTTGCAAGAGATGGTGTACAAAATAATATAATCCATAGACCACTTACAAGGTGGTAGTTTTTTCATGTGTGGATGGACTAAGGAATAAGGAATAGTTCATTTCAAGCTGATCCGTACTCCCTGAAGTCAAGCAGCAGAAGTTAACGGACAATGTACAAATACTACTGGCCTATTTTTAGGTGAACTAAATATGCAAGAGTAGTCTTACATGTCAGAAACGTCATTTCAGAAACTTCTCCAGGCACCACTACACCCCCCTGTATGTACCCCTTGATGTTGCCATGCCAGTAGTATCCCCTGACTCATGTGTATTGTTGTTTCTCCTACATTCATTTTTAATATACTCAAGTATCTTAACACTACTGATTATATTTATTATTATATTTATAAACTGACTCAATTGCAGTTTGAACTCCTTTAATCAGTAGCTTGAGGTAATGAGACGGTTGAGCTTGTTTGTCTTTCATAAGGTTTGATAGTTCTGGGCCCAGTCTGGCTGCAGATGTTACCCGCCTGTACCCCTGCTTTGGTTTGATGAGTCAAAGCTGAGAAGGTCACTTCACACATAGAAGTAGATCCCAAAGGCAAATGTTCATGCAATGCATGCTTTCCCATCTTAGGATATTCCATGTCAACATCACACCAAAACTCTGCAGATGACTTTCAGCATGTGCCATCTTATGCCCACGATCAGAGAAGGAATCTGATTTCCCTGCAGGATGGCTCATCCTTTCATTCACACTGAACGTTCCTCCACCAATCCAGTTCTTCTGACACTGCCTCAATATCAGTGACATACTGGTTGAAATTGTGTCTGGTTTCGACAGATGTGCTACCATTTTTACCATAGGACATCTGCCAACATCAGTGATGGCAATTGGTTCATCAAGCAATGGGAGCACTTTATAATCCAAGTTCCATTGAACCCAAAAGCGTTCCCACTTTTATTTGTTTTACGTGGTCATTTGTCTTATATAACCGTCAACATAGTAATCTGTGCAATTTTATCACTGTTTCTGAAATAAGTCCATGTGGAGCTCTGTCTGGGCAGCAGCAGTGTCAGCGAGAGAGTTGGGTCTTTCGGGCTAGGGTCGTAACCACGGGGATGACACACCCCCTACCTACAACTCTTAACCCAAAACTCATTTATTTCAATCTGACCTTCTGATTCTTGAAAATTATCAATCGATTGGAAATATGATTGTTACATATTTGCGTTTGTGTGTTGGGACCCCTATTTATATGGCTAGAGGCTGGGTAGGCTGTATATATTGCTACGTATTTAGTGTAGGCCTACTCCTGATATAAGCTAAATGCTAACAACAATGCTTTAAAACGATCTTTATCACGTACATATATATTCGAGGGACAGGTCATCCGTAAAGCCAACTCGATTTTAGACTGTAAAAGACGCCCCCTTCACCAAAATGTTGAGGTTCTCCCCTCAGGCCGGAGATTCAGACTCCCTTTTTGCAGATGCAATAGGACCAAAAACTCATTTTTACCTGAGTAATTGAGTAACATTTAGCAATATCCTTGCTAAATGTGCACAATACTGAATTCCAGAATTGACTGTTGTGTGTTGTCTGTGTGTGTGTCTTATGTATATCGGTCACTGTTGATGTTTTAATGTAGGCTATTTCTTGTATGCTTTTACCTGTTAACCTGTCTGCAAACCAAGTTTCCCTTTGGGATAATATAAACCTACTACTACTACAACTGCACAAACACACACGGGCATGCGCACTCGCACACACACACGATCTTACAAACCACCAGAAGGTGGCACCAGAGTTCAAGAAAACAATAAATACATATACATGTGTTTATGTGTGTGTGTGTGTGTGTGTGTGTGTGTGTGTGTGTGTGTGTGTGTATGTGTATGTGTATGTGTGTGTGTGTGTGTGTGTGTGTGTGTGTGTGTGTGTGTGTGTGTGTGTGTGTGTGTGTGTGTGTGTGTTTGTATTCCAATGTGAATACCCATGTACATTTTGATATAGTAATTGATATAAAGACAAAAAAGTAAAGATACCTTTTCATCTTTCATATTTTTGCATATATATAATTTTATATAATATATATATTATGTATATATTGTGTATAAATGGTCTTAATAATATTTTTATTGTGTTTATATTATAAAGTCATACTAAAATCAACAAACCGGCTTGCAAACTTCAAAATAAAAGTAAAATAGAGAAGAACATCTTAAAAATCCTGTCAACCTTAAGCGGCAAAATAATCAAAACTGGTCAGACTAGGAAGGATTGACAAACAAACGATACAGGGATCACGTTGGGGGAGCTGAGGTGGTAAAAGGCTGTATCGGTCCCTTTGGACCCAGGCTTCAGGGCTGAATAATGCATGGCCACTCACAGAGTAATGAAGTGGAAGTGATATCTGGGAATACGGCTGGCCTGGAAGGGATCCCCGCTCTGGGTTTGAACAGCTCAATGGATCCCCAGCATGCCCTCTGTCTGTCTGCCTGTCTGTCTGCTCACCTGTCTGTCTGTTGGCCTGTCTGCCCCTCGGTTAGTCTATCTGTATGTCTTCAAATGTTTCATGTTTTATTCACTCTGACATTGTTGGTCTGATAGACCTGCGTCCGTACACACACACACACACACACACACACACACACACACACACACACACACACACACACACACACACACACACACACACACACACACACACACACACACACACACACACACACAGACAGACGCGTCTGTCATCCTCTAAGCCAGAGAAGAGACTAGAATCACAGAATGATAACTGGAAAATAAAATGTTTTGTTGATAACTATGCAACAAGAACAGGCAGAAATGGAAAAAGACTATCTCTCAAACAAAGAATCACACACACACACAGCCATGCACGTGCAAATATAAACATACATACATGCACCACTACACCCACGCAACCCTTACCAAAGCTAAAAGGGTTAGTGTGTTTCTGTTTCACTTATTCTACATCATTGATGGGAAGAAAGTCCACAGCATTATTTTAGTCCTTGGACTCCCATTGTTCAGCAAGGTTCCTATTCGACATGAACAGAGCATGAGACAGTAGGCCTAGCTGTGTCTGTGACAGCAACCCTGGTCATATATGTGAATCAAACTAAAATCTGTAGAAATTGAGATTGAAAGAAATATAGAAAGATGGATCTGAAATCCATAAACCATCTGATGGAATGAGGGTTTTCAAATTGCCTCTTTAAATAGTACATATATTTCTTATCAACACGCTCTTTTCAATATTATATTTTGCAGCGATTATTTTGCCCTGAATTAGGTTTCATATGAAATATTTCCATGTTGCTAAAAGCCTCTCATCCCAACAACACCACAATACTCCACATCAGCAGCAAACACACACGCACATATCCCATGCTGTCAAACCAGCTCAGAAACCATCTAGGAGATACGTTAAGTGAGCATCTCTTTGTTAAAATTGATTTAAACGTTAAAGTTTTCATACTTTCTGATAGAAAAATTGTCAAATGCGTCTCATTGTGATGAAATAACTTGTGATTGCAGTTATTCCGACTTTTTTGCAAATATATTCCGCAGACTTCAGCCCACTCCCTCTCTGGCCTGCATTAACATGCCTCTATTTTTAACTACACTGAAAAAATGTGGAGGGAAATTTACTAAGAAAAAGCTCGGTAACAAATTCCACAAAGACTTTAGTAGATGACCGAGAATATTTCAAGTTAGCTCTACATACAGTTAAGAAGTGTTCTATCAAAAGGTACTCAATTTATCTTTACATTTGCTGTCTTTGTTACTAAACTGTACTCCCTATTCTTTAGTTTCATAATGGCCTATCTTTAGTCAAGCAAACAGTGTGACATTTTTAAAAAACAAAAAATGTATTATGTTTTGAAACACGGTTGCAACATATACAGTCTGGTGCATTAGTAGAAAGCAATAAACTGCTCCAATTTCTTAACAATATTGAGTGAGAAGCTCAGTCACAAACATTTTTCCAAAAACAAAATGCTGATCCTTCCACTTGCTGATCCTTTTTTTATCTCAAATGTTGTTGTTTTTTAAACTCCACTAATATTTGAAGAAAACACCAACATCAACTTCAGTACATCTGATATAAAATGTAAAATGAAAGCAAGAGAAAGAGAGAGGAAAGGAACTGGAAGACCAGAATCAGGAATCCAAAGTCCCTTGTGAATAGCTTCTAGTACTGTGAGCGTCTAGCTAACCGTGTCAAGCATTACTGCATGAGACGAATGCAATACAAAATAACTAAATATCACACAGACTCACAAACACTTCAAAAGACACGCTACAAATGTGTATTTCATCTTTGGTGGGTAACTTAAAAGAGCCAGTGAACCCAAAACCTTTTTATTTTATTTATTTGAAACATGGTCATTTGTCTTCTATGATCATCTACCTGGTAATATATGCCATTGTATCACTGAAATAAGTCCCCTTTTAGGGGACAATGGGGTAAAATCCTCCGTCTGTACCATTCTCCCCAAAACACTACGTTCCACTCTGCTGAGAATGCAGGTGGCGTTCCTTTCTTGACGTCGGAGGGACTTTTCCGAGGAACTCAAACGTCTGGACCACCAAGGGGGTCCAGCGGCGCGTCTTGTTTGGACGTGGGGAGGTATGGGCAGCGGTGGACCTCGGCGTCCAAGAGAAAGTCGGGCTGACACCTAACGCCACGGTGTGTGTTGGTGGTGAAGCTCCGTCTGAGCAGCGGGTTATTTAATGTCTGTGTGAGGCTTCCCGGACATCAATAGTATGATGCTACAGTCTACAGGACATTCTCAGTCCTCTTGGATGGTTTCCTCGCAGACATCCTGTCAAAACATATGAATTGGTGTCCAGAACAAATACAATGTAAATGTTTTTTTTTTTTAAGTTACTGAAAGAGGCGCTTCAAGGAGTTAACGTGGCCATTTAATCCTGTTTAATTTGACACTGATGAGGACAGGGTATCATTTAGGCATTATATCCTCTATTACTTTTTTGGTCCAAGTATGACTTTTGGTATGAAGGCAGCTCAGCTTCATAAAATATTTGCTTAGTGGAGCAGATATTGGGCTTTCGATTTTAGGCAAACGATCCATCCGACTGAAAAACTATCAATTCTGATACAACAAACAGATATTGTATCAGAATTAACAAATGAAATAGCGAAATTGTGAGGAATGTGAATAAGTAAATGGTATACAGTAAAATATTGGCTTTTATCCTTTCAGATCAACGAAAAGCAAATTCAATCAATCTAAATGTTAAACTTAATTAAAAGGACATACTTTTTTTCCACACTCTGACATGTGGAACTTGCCTGTAGAGATATCCATTTACAATTATTGAAGAAGAGACAAAATATGGTTAACATGGACACTACATTCATCAGAAAATGTCATCATTTTTCTGGTAGTCTTTGATGAGTTCCTCTGCTGATGCCAACGAACTCCATTAAGCAGTGGATGATGGCCTCTTCTGCATGTTGTTGTTTAAACAGAGAAGTAAATTATTGAAGAGAACTCTCCATATTTTTTAACTCGCTCATGCATACAGAAAGCGAAGAATTATAAGAGAATGCCTCATCTTTACATTGTAGTCTAAAGTATTCTCAAAATACGAGTTAAGATGATGGTGAGAGGGAAGCCATACATTTATTTTGTTGGTCAGAAAACGACTGAGGTGTACAAGACAAGTTCGGCAGTTCAGAATGGAAGTTCAATCACAGGGGGAGGTGAAAAGAGTTACAATTACTCTGCAGAGGTTGAAAATGCATCTGTAATGGCCTGATTAGCCTACTATTATTACCTATTCTCAGTAAATGTGAGCACTACATCATTTGACATAATTGTATGAACTTTACCTGACTGGTAGCCGTGATTGGCCGTACTTATCTCTCAGTACTCCTCCGTCGGGGTACCAAGTGGTCTGAAAGGGTGCCAACAAGTTCGAGCTACACATGCCGTCCGTTGATTGGTCGACAGAATCGTCACCTCCGTGCGACAGGGGGATGATAACAAAAAATACAGTAGGCCTATCCGCAAGGTACTTCTGGACAATGGCGAAAGCTTCGTTTATTGAGGAAATGATGCGCAAAAGTTTGCCGTCCTTCCTCGACGTCCTACTTTGTTGGTCTTTTTACCGTGTCCTGATCTTCTTTTCATTGGATTTATTAGCAGGCTACACAGTGTTGGGCTGCTATGAGGTGCAAAAAGAAGACCCATGAGGGATTCCCGCATAGCATGTTTCCCATGAGTGAAACATGCTATGAGTGAATCCCGCGGCAATCACCATCCTGCCTAAACCCCGCCCTACCATAAGGGTACTGTCGGCGGTGGAAACGCGAGCCATCACTGAGCTGCGTGAAGCTGCACCTACACTAATGCCTGATCGTACTGGGCCTAAGCGCACCCGCCTGTGGAAACGTGCCATTTGTGAATCCACAATGGGTCTTCTTTTTGCACCTGCAACCCCACCTATGGTCCAAAATATCTCCCGCAGTTTGAGAGTGCAAGGTGGATCAAAAAGGTTTGCTCCAGATGAACTGTTGTATTCTTTCTGATCTCTTTTTGACCTGAGACTAAAGCTGATGAAAACACGTGTCATGGGTTGTGCTGCAAATAACAGACTGAATGATTACCCAGTTAATTAGGTATAGCTAGCTAAAATAAAATAATATCGAATACAGCAGACCTGCAGTATATATTCTTTATGAAGGTTAAAACTTTCAGTTTTTCAGTTGAAACTTTTACAGAGAGCGAGGTATTGATTCTGCATGGAATCTGGTTTGCGGTGCACTTTGCAACACACTTCTTTTATTTCACCACAAAACAACGGTAACTGTTACTGCAGCAAGTTAACTATATAAAGTTCAACAGCATTCGAACATGCTTTAATCAGCAACATGTTAGAGCCACCTCCTGCATTAGTGCTGATGAGTATTCGATTTGTCCGGCCGGAGCTCAAAAAGTCCAACTCCCCCCAAATAAAAGACAAGCCGGTCCCATAGTTTCCATACATTTTTCGAACTCAACGGCCGCCATCTTAGCTACATAGTGGAAGAGGCAGAGCCAGGCAGAGCCAACGTCGGCGCATTTTCCACAAAGCCTGCATTAATGGAGTCTTTTGGTAGCTTTGATAGCCTTTTATAGCTGCTAGGCGTAAAGGGTTCACCGTTCAAAGCGGGATGTTTATGCCGGGTTCCAAGCCGCCGTGGCAGTCGAGATCATAATTTCTGGATTATGCACCACAGAGTATTCGATTTGGTTCAACACTGACATCTGAAAATCTGCACACTTAGTGAGTGCGGATAGTGTACTAGTTTTAAGTGCACTCATGGAAGTCTGGATATCGGAACACAGCACAGGCCACGTTTGCTAGCAAAATAACAAGCTAATATTTGCCGGCTAGCATGATGGACTAATGTTACATGTTACCAAACATGTTACCTTAATTCGTCTGACTCCTGACAAGCTAACCGGTATGTAAAAAAAGTTAACCAAGCACATAGACTTACTCACATGACGCCACATACACAAATATTCACTCATGAAGAGTCCTGTTTGGGTCCGTTGAGTTACTGAGAGCACACTGCTCTGATGTCTACACGAGTGTGCACACAGGTGACTCCTACGGCCCAAATGAACTAAGGTTGTACACTCAATATATTACTTGAGTTCATTTTACTTGATGCTATGGGTAAAATGTACACAGGAAAACTATTATTCAAAAATAAACACAAACACCATGTAACACCAGTAATATTTATAGGGCCAAAGAATTAATGACCACCTCCTCCTGCAAAATGGCACAGGCCAGGTGAAGGGGTGACTAGAAGATACAAATATTGTGGCGTAGCTTCATGAATGAATGATGGCTAGAAGGAGGCAGGATCAAAACGATATAATCACAGTCAATGCAGTAAGAAATACTGGGGAATGCATTTATAAATATGTAATATAAAAGCAATGCAATATTAACAAAGACGGATAGCATATAATCCATGAACCTTTATGCATCCTATTTGTTCTCTCTGATTATATCTGCCAAAGATCATGTCATTTGGAGAAAAATGAGACCTATATCTAAAATATATAAAACCTCAGCCTGTAGTGTAGGTATTTTGTTCAGACAGCGTTCCATGGAAGTTGTTTAGATCACAACGAAAGCAATATTAAAAGCAGTCGTGTTTATTGTCAGTTACTTTACACAACACTCCGTTGTGGAGTGACGCTTGTTTTGGCAAGAGGACATGCGACCCCATCACACTGATGAAATAACTCAATTTCCAAAGCGTTGAGCACAGACCATAGAGAGAGAGACAGTAAGTCCATGTCCAATATCTAAGGATCTTCCATGGGGCAAATGGAATGTCAATCAAGAAGGGGAACATGGATGCGCTGTACCCCGGCGGGCAGAGACGTTTTCTGGTGAGGCGCTTGCCGTTGTTCTGGCCTCATGGTGTGCTACTTTACGTATGTCCTTTTAACTTTCCCCGTCCCCTCACGCCACTACGATCCTGTCTATTATCAGTAAATATGCCCCCCCAGCACAACTCTAAACAAAGTTTCAATCTCTCTATTCTGTAGCATTTTTTTTTTTGCATTCTGTAACTTTTGAATGTGTTTTTTTTTTCCATTTTCTCCAAACCTTTAAAAGCCAACCATGCAGATTGTTCTTATTTTGTCTTCTACATATACAAATATGAAATAAAATGGCAAATGCCAGCCTATAACTTAGCCCGCCAACCCCTTCTTTGGACTGGAAAAGGCAAAGCCAATTATCATAATAAATAAAAACAAATATTAACCAGCATACCGTCCTGTTTCAAACCTTTTCCTTACTGCGCCTGTTTCAATCTGTTATAGCCTACATTAACCTCCAACTCTGCGTTTCAAGAAGACAAATGGACGCTTTAACCGAGATGAGAAGAAATACTTTTACGGCTTATAGCGTCATTAAAACATGACAAGCATTCAGCTGCTAAAGGTGCTTATTCCAGGGAATGAAAGAGTGTTTACTCTTTGATTAATTTGCTTCGAGGGAGACCTGCAGTTTCAAGACTCATGAATAAGCGGGTGACAAGTAGATTTCTCCGTGGTGACAAGTTATCTAAGCTACAGGGCAAAACGATTATGCTAATAGCGGCGTGTAGTCATCAATCATCTGATGTCAATGCGGTGTCACCGTGCGCTCGCGACGCGCCTCCGGTCACAGCGCGCGGTGCGCGTGGATGTTGTTAATAGCCTACCTGTCCCTCCGCTCTGCGGACGCGCAATTGCTCTTGCGTAAACTATTTGTAGGTATAGGAAGTGAAAGGAAACGAGGAGCGGAATTGATGAAGCGAGTTTTCCTGATAAATAAAACTAGTGGGCTGCAGCACACACACACACACACACACACACACACACACACACACACACACACACACACACACACACACACACACACACACACACACACACACACACACACACACACACACACACACACACACACACACACACCGGGGTCCACGTGACAGAGGCACGCATGTTTAAACCAAGAGGGCACGAGGAGCTGTATGATTTGATATCATTGTGCGGATTCATTGTCAACCTCCGAAGTGTGCGTGTGTGTGATGCTGATTCTACAAAAATGGAAAAGATCTTCAAGGATTCGGGTGCAATTTATTTTGAGTTAATGCCCGATCGACGCATGACCAAAGTGCAAAGCATCGTTTGAAAATTGCGAATTACCCTGCCTTGATAAGTTGGAGGACGTTTATTTGGATGAAGTTGATTCAGAGCCATATTTCGCTCACCTGTGATCCGGACCATGGCTTATTCACACATGGGATACTCTTACTCTAGCACGCCGCAGGTAAGCCATGTATAATAACTTATATTGATTGTAGCCTACTATTTATTTGATCATTCCAATTATAAATATGACAGATTTTATTCACCATTAGCCGATTGTTTTTTATTTACATTCTGCGATAAAGGAATCGCGAATGCGTCAGACGTTAAGAAATACGCAACCTAAAGAATAAAAACACTATCAAAACATTTAACGAAAGATTTGTAATTGATTTGCAGTTTCTAATGACATCGGGCTCCCTGAGCGGCTGTGTGGAGCCCGGCGGACGGGCTCTCATGGACATGAGAACTTCTCCATCCCATCCGGCTCTGAGCTGCCCGCTGTACGAGGGCAGGGTTCTGCGGTCCCCCGCGGCGACCAGCATCGGTCTCTGCAGCGGTGCCTACCCCAAGGGTCAAGCCTACTATAATACTTGTTCCAGCGATGCATCTGCCATCTACTCCAGGGTGAGTTTCACTTTAAACACTCAGTTTGTTCTCATTTAATCAGCGAACACTAAAAAGTATCGGGTCCGGGAAATACCTTTCTCTTGATAAGCTGCGGATTAACCATTGTAGTGGTTTATTTATATATGAATGAACCACTTCATTTCGGTTCGTCCTGGTTCAACAATAGTCATAATTATTATTTTAATATATCATTCTTTTATTTTGCAGAACCCACTCCATTCCAAAGAAGGGGCCATGCCTGCACAAACTGGGGCATCTCAAGCCCCAGCCTACTATCCTTATGAGTACAGCTTCGGGCAGTACCCTGACGACAGATACGGGTAACCCACGCCATTTAAACATCTCCATTTTAGTCCAGCTGGATCAGCTGTTTTGCAGTCCCCTCTGACTGCCCGCTCTGTGTTGATGGTCCCCCTAGGTACTCTTGCACTGATGGAGCGTCTCGCCGTAAGAACGCCACCCGGGAGACCACCAGCACGCTGAAGGCCTGGCTGCAGGAGCACCAGAAGAACCCCTACCCCACCAAGGGGGAGAAGATCATGCTGGCCATCATCACCAGGATGACCCTTACGCAGGTACACCCCTCCTCCAACCCTTCCCAACAAAGCATAGAGGAGATGGAATGAAGGCTTTTAAATGCTGAATCAATCACTCAATTCAATTGTATTTGTGTATCCCTTAATCACAGGTACAGTCTGAAAGAGCTTAACAGGCCATATAATTATGACAGCCCTCTAGCCCTAGCCCCCAAGAGGGCAAGAAAAAAACGTCTTTAATTAGCAAGGAAGAATTCTTTCATAGGAACACAGAGTGGGATGGGGTGGTCAGGAGTGTAATGGGCGCCATAATTGACATAAATACATAAAGACAGGCAAAACAATTTGGATGCTATATCCGTCCTTCAGCCAACGGTGTGTTTTTACTCCAACCCGTGTATAAAAGAAAGTATTTATTTTAGACACGTCATTAATGAGCAGGTAGGGCTGACTATGTTGATCAGGATGTTGGCTGCGGACGCCCCGATGTCTTTCCTATAACCGGCCTCCTCTGCACTCTGTCGCGCTCAGGTGTCCACATGGTTCGCCAACGCACGCAGGAGGCTGAAGAAGGAGAACAAGGTGACGTGGTCGCCACGCGCCTGCAAGAGCTCAGAGGACCGGGGCGCTGACGAGGACAGCGACGCAGGGGAAGAGCAAATTAAAAGTGAGCAGGAGGCCTGTGGTGAGTACAACAAGGGATGCGTGGACACACAGCGGCTCCGGATCAGAGGGCACACACGTCTAACTGTAACCGGATTACCTCTCCCAGATCCGAGTCTGGGCGATCTGCAGAGCGACCTGGAGGATTTTGACCGGCTGGAGTCCGACGGATCAGAGAGCGAACCAAAGACAGACTATGTCCCAGACGGAGGCGGGACAGGAACCCCCCTGGCCGAGCTCTCGCACAGCAGGCAGCCTGTCGCCAGTGACTCGGACACGACGCGCGGGAAACACAGGATTCCCTCGGACTGCCCCGGCCTGACCGCGGCCCACCCCCAGAGCAGCGCCTTCTACCCCCTGGTGGACCTCCCCGTCTCCTCCGAGGCCACGCTGAAGATCTGGTCTATTGCTCGCCAGGCCGCGTCTTTACAGCCGGAGTACTCCCCCTGCATGCTGGCGTGTCCCTCCTCCCCGGGCTATCCCGCCAGCATGGGGCTGACTGCCCCCGCAGCCTCTCCCGGCACGAGGCATGACTCACCAGTGGCCACGCTCAGAGATTGGGTGGACGGCGTTTTCCACGACGGTCTGTTCCAACAGCGAGCTCCTCACCAGGCACTGGCCGAGTCGGAGGGGACGGCGGTGTGGGAGGGGCTTAGTTATGGACAGACGGACAGCAGGGCGGCGGGACACTCCTATTGAGTTCCGGTGAAAACTCTTCTTTTTTTTCAGAGACTTACAGACTTCTGTGTCACTCGAATGGGCACTTTGTTGTTATCTGTTGGAAGCGACATTAATGTTGAGGGAATGATGTGTTCGATACACTTGGATAGGCCCTATCCCTCTTCATACATAGAAGAGACACACTGCGTTATTAATTCTAAACTACTGCAGAGATTGTTCTTACTTTTTGAAGAGTGTTGATGAAGAAATAGCATTTCACTTGACACTTGCACCATACAGTATCTTGCACAAGCACTGAGTCACAAGAATAAAACGTGTATTCGAGAGCATGACGTTTTTCGCTCTGTGCCTTCACGTGGTAGCTAGGTGCTGGATATGTGCTTCTGATGCATGAGATCCATTCAGACCCTGCAGGTCCAGTTAGAGGAGATTTTGTTGTGGTTGTGGGTATATGTGTATTTGTTTGTGTGCGGATGTGCAATTGTGTGTGTGTGTGTGTGTGTGTTTGCATGTGCATGTGGGGGTATGTTTGTGTGTACATTTGTGCATGTGTGCATGAAGGGGAATGTGTGTGTGTGTGTGTGTGTGTGTGTGTGTGTGTGTGTGTGTGTGTGTGTGTGTGTGTGTGTGTGTGTGTGTGTGTGTGTGTGTGTGTGTGTGTGTGTGTGTGTGTGTGTGTGTGTGTGCGCGTGTGCGTGTGTGTGTTTATGCATGTATGAGTGTGTGTGCCCACATGGGGGTGTGTGTGTGTGTGTTTGTTTTGAGCGAGAGGAAGATGTAAAGAGGCTGTTGTCCAAGCATGAGTAATGGAAACACACAAAGGAGGGTGCTGCTAAATTGTTAAATCATTCCAGCTTCCCCTCAGCCCCACATTCAGCTGTAATCAAGCGAGCGTCTGTCATTAGCAGTATTCTGACGATTCCATCCTAGGACTCTATCGTGCATCCAAACACCTCAGTTATAAAGACTAGTCAACACCCTCACATGACCTAATATATCTTTAGTTCTCCGGTTCCACTGTCAATTTGCTTTAGATGCGATGAAAATATCAACCATTTTGTCTTCTTTGATAATGACTAATTATTATAATTATGAATACATGTAGAATTCTTGCGATCTTTCTTGAAGGGAGTAGAAGACAATTCTTCACTCTTCACCTCCCATCTTTCTCGTTTTTTGATTTGGGAAAGTTTATAAAGTATTTATCAGAACAGAGGAGGGATCTGCCAGAGCTTTGTATGGAATTAACCATTTCAGAATAAATAATTCAGGACAAATTCAACCGAGAATTTCATTCTGTTTCTGCCTCATAAATAAGTCAGATTTGAGATGATAAATAATGACATCTTTACTTTTTTTCCCTCTTGAAGTTTACTTTCTCCTGCTCAACGCTGGGCAGGCTCCTATTGTCAAGGACTGTAAATGCATTTCGATCTGCTCCCTTTGTGCTTTTGCTGTATATTTGTTTATTAATGTTTTACCTCAGTTGTATCTTTAAAGAGCTGCTACTGTTTACTCAAAAAAGACCTAAGGAGGTGTATCGTAAATGTTCAGGGTCAGATGAAGAGCTTGAAACCACTTCAATATGTCAAGGTTAAAGTTCATTGTTCTACTTTTATCATTAGGGATTGAGTACCTCAGTCGTGGAGTACAACAAGCAAACACTAGGGCTTTCCACTCTTGCAAAACTAGGCGAGTAAATCCGGGGGAGAGTGTTGGAGTGCGGCAGAACAGTAAACGTACAAAAATTAATAAATATCAAGAAAATAAAGACATATATATATATATGTATAACTAGCTGTTTATAAAAGTAACTTAAATAAAATACAAGACATCTACCAAGCCACCAGAGAAGTCCAGTGCAATTGTTATTGTAGAACAATTAGGATTGTGATCTTTTTGCATTATGAAATAACCCTTTTACCATGAGCCTACTACTCCTCCTACACCCCTTGTCTACCAACACAGTCCTCCACAGCTTATTGTCCACATAGCTCACTTCTGACTACTTATGGCAACTCGAAATATCAAACCAGCAAGTCAACCTTCCCCGCTCGCCCTCTGGCCAAACAATGACATTCATCCACCGCTGTTTCCCCTCAAGGTTCGGAGTTGTTCGCCCTCTCGGTCTGATCAGCCCTCTAACAGACTCAACATGCTCACGACCCCTACTACTCCCCACTACTACTGCTGTTATCGCACACTTATTTTTGTTTATCTAGAGGGAAAGTGGGCTAGTGTGCACGACATTACAACCACTACATCTTAAACGATGTTGTGAAGGCATTTACAGTCACAGAGAACAACAACAACCATATGAAAAGGATGGAACAATAAAAGAGTTTTCATTGAATGGTGTTATTTTTGGGTAAATAACATATCTATGCATAAAAAAAAGGTTTCCACAATCCATACCCTACACCAAAATGTGGTAAACGATGTGTACATTTAGGTCGGGCACTTGTACCTTACAACTGTCATACAAACACAGTATCCCCCACACACACATAAACAACGTCCGTGCTCACACTGCTTTGTCTTTACTTTTTAGATCAGACAAAAGAGATCTATTGTGTCTCGTCTATGAAGATCACGCTTTCTGAGGTGGCTGAAGTGCAGACTCTAACTGCCACCGACAGGCCGTCACATGTCAACCTGGAGACGCCTCGCTCCCACGGTTACCACGGTGAACCCCCCCACCCCCCAGGACAAGAACAAGTCATTATCTACCCAGGTAAAGGTCACAGGCTTTGTCATCTGACTGGGGCTTGGGAACTGGGAAGGGGGCACCTGGAGAGGGTGTCTACCTGTCTGCGTCGGGGGCCGCGTTAACACGTGGAGGCCCGGCTGGGAGTGGGCTGGTTCCAGATCCGTCCCCGCTGCAAGCCTCCTCTGGCTGCTCTGACTTCCCACAAGGAAAGGCTCAGATAATTGGCTGCTGCGTGCTCTGTAATGAGGCTCAAGTCCTCTGATATGACACATTTTTAAGGCAGAATATTTTAATAGGGCAATTAGAACAAGCGAGAATGATGTTTTGAGATAGGGTGATTGTATTCTTTTTTTGTTATTCTGGAGGCGTCCCACAAAGTTTTTGATTCCATTTATACTTGTATTCATTATATTGTGTATATATATATATATATATATATATATATTTACACTTCATTATCTCTATTTTTGCAAGTAAGAATGGATATTGTCATCGTGATTAAGACAATATCCAATATCCAGGGCACAGTGCACGGCCGGTTGTGGCGCTTCTAAATTTATGCAGTAGGTTTATATGCAAATGTCTATCTACAGAAGACAAAGCTCCGATGATCATATCAGCTCATCTGCAAATTGTGGGAAATCTAAATGAGCTCTTGACTAAATTAAATAAATTTACGGATGAAATATTTTATCGTTTTATGAATACATTGTCTTTAAGTAAAATCAATAATTCAACTTTCAGTGCTATTTAATTAAAATAAATTCACAAGACATTTTTTTGTGCGCAGCAATACCCGTAACCCTGAAACTCATCACCCGATTGAGCTTGATCCAGCAAAGCTTAGTGAAAGACACCCATTCACGGCTCCTCAGAGGGTTTAGCAGGCCCCACCTCTACCCCCTTCAACCATCAAGACTTGGGGCCCGGCCAAAGAGGATGTTAGGTACAATCTAAACCCGCCAGAAGTCACCAGGGCCAATTATGTGCACCTGAATACACCTTCCAACCTGAGCTTCATGGTGTGGAAAATGCCGTTCCACTGGGGACCAGGACAGCCCCACGCGCATGGAGCCAGGAATGGGCCAATTGGACATGCAAGAGGCCTATGGAGAATAAACCAGATTAAATATATATGTATAGGATATTCTTCAAAAAAGTGTATTGTTCTGCACTTCTGTGTCTCAGGCTGGCATAATCCACTTGCAAAAATATGGTAATGTTGGGTTGGGAGAGGGCCCACATCATTGCAGAGCTCCTGGTGAACTGAACATTCAATCAAGGAATTATAAATAAATTATAAATTATTATTGCCATTGCACACCTCACAATACAACAAACAATTGTAATCTTTCTAGTGCATCGCCAAATATTGTAATAAATCAAGCTACCAGCACAAACCACAACATCTGTTTGGCTAATGACATAATAATGTGTGATGATGTTACTGATAATGATTCATTCATTTTACGTAATCATTTCTACAGCAACCCTTAGTTAGTATATTGTTAATGTGGGAGTTTAGTAACGCAGAGCCTGAAACAAATGAAGACAGCCAGTTAAGCACTTCAGATCAAGGGATCTGAGGTGCATTTTCTCTTGAATAATAAAATCCAATATCTGTGAAACAGTGCTGCCCTCTGTCGTCCACAAAATGAAATGCACCGACAAAATGTACCATGGTGAGGGCTACCTACGCAAATCCTAATAACTATTACTTTATGTGACTTTCATGTTGATTTGTTTTCCTTTTTTTAAGTAGGCCTATTCCAAATCGGAAACTAAATGTAAGTTCACAATTTTTAACAAAAAATAACGAATAAAGGGAAGGCAAATATTTTAAATATGAACTGACAGACCTCAATTCGTTCGCTCAAGTCATGTATATAGGCTACATGACTTGAGTGAACGAATAGATGTGTTTTTTTTCCCGATGAGTGACATCGAGAAAACAACAAATCAACCGCAACACATGCAGCCTGTGAACATAGTCTGTGAACAAGCATGCAAACCATAACTCCCTCGAAGCACAGGCAGACAAGTAGCCTTTTGTTACTGGTTTATCCTACTCTCCAAATCCATTGTAAAAACTATACACACACAATATAAACGAGAAAATATAGAAACCATGTAAGCTTACATAAACAATAGCCAGCATGTGAGATGACATATACCAAAGTAATTTCAGACAAGGAAAACAGAATGCCATACCTTGTTAGCTGCACGCTCCAAAAGAGTGGAAAATAATAGTTGAGCTTTCCAACCATTCACATAATTAAAAGTCTGTTTTGACCAGCATCAAATCTTTCACCGGCGCATATGCTTAGGGGTAAATACTCACGCAAGCGCAGCCCAACGAGTCTTGAACTTAACTTTGAGAAAAATATATATTTCATGCAGGCTACCTCTAGGCATCGCCTCATGGGCTTGTCCCGTGCATTCACCAGGCAAAGACAATTTTAACAATGTACCATATAAGCATTCTCTAATAGTTATATAACAGTTAACTAATGGTCTAGTATTTTACTATCATGCTACTTATGACTTTTACTTATGTTAACGATAATTGGGTGAAAAGGTGAATACAGTAGGCCCTACGTTTATTAAGGGGAGTTAGGGGAAGACTCTAACTCCATTGAATAAAACTAATATTGTTAGGTTTTACCCTGACCATAACCATACTAAATAATGTATGCATGAACACCATTAGTTATATTTTAATTTTTTTTTTGTAAATGCTTATTGCATTACCTAATATTAATGTTTTTTTACTTAGTGCACCCTTATGGAAATGGTTTGTCTTATATATTATATATGTATTATTGTTATTATTATGATTATAATATGATTATTATCAATATAAATACGTACATATATCTATATAATTATTTTTTGCAGTTGACCAAACTCCAGTCCAGTTGGCGGCGGTATTGGGGCAATAGGATGTTTTTTAACGGCCAATTAAGACCAACGAGAGGAAGACAAGGAAGTAGAAGCAGTAACCCAACACATCCATCACTGGAGCAAAGACACAACAGGGTACACATCTGGCTCAATTGAAGTAAAAACATGGGTAAGTTTTACATGCTTTGCTCTGAACTGAAACATGAAGATTACTTCGATATGTATAAAGTTCTTTAAGGATGTCGACATCGATAGCACCATTTCTAGAAGCTAAAAACAATGTGTCAGCTGGGTCCTTGTGTGCCGTTTAAATGTGTCTCTTAGAGACACATTTACTTTAGATTAATCTCGAGTCTAAAATGCTTTTGTGTACATCATCGAGAAGAAAGTCTACCTGGGTTGTGACGTTACAATATGGAAAATGACCGTGTTATACTGTCCAATTCGTATCGGAGATGTCACATGTAACATTACTTAGGCTACATTGTGCCTTTATTAAAAACGCACAACATACGTTGTTGATATGCTGGAAGACAAACTTCTAAATCCACTTATTGTGTTAGCTTAAATAATATACATTTCAATCTACCATACTATATCTACTATGAAAACCATTGGAGCAGCAGCAGTTTACATATTGTGAGCAATGTGTACTACACATTGCTCACAATATGTAAACTGCTGCTGCTCCCAAGGTTTTCATACTAGATATAGTATGTTAGATTTACTACTTCACATTGTGTTGCATCTTCTCACTGGTTGTCCTTTCTCTGTCTCCTCTCTCCTCTCTGTCTCTCCTCTCTCTCTGCCCCCTCTGTTCTTCCTCTCTGTTTTCTCTGTGCTTCCTGCATCAATGCCTGCTAACCACTCTCCAAAACGAGTTTAAAATGAGTAAAAGAGATGCAGCACATTGTATTTTGTCAAGTATTACTTTAGTAGCGCTTGTAAGTAAGGGTAGTGAGACTATTAAGTAGCTGGTGTAGGCTCTCTTCGCCCAAGCTAGTTACTGATCGGGACAGTACTGTTCAGTGAGAGGCCAGCCATGGGAAATTACACTATGTGGTGTTTGGCCTGGTGCTTTAGATTGCTGTGAAAAAAAAGCACATCATCCACTGTTGACAGTTTTAGTTGACTCCTCCGCTCCTGAATAACGTATCCAGCACCGGAGTAGTCAATCGCGAAACCCGCGTCCTCACGGGTACCTGATCCCGGTCAGGACTTGATGTCCCATAAAGGGCTTATCACACGGGAGGCGTTTGTCGCGCCTGCTCTATTCTCAATGGAGAGGGGAGCGGGCAGAGAGGAGGCGCAGCGTCCTGTCGCTTCCGTGCTCGTCGAACACATGCGTGCACACTTAGAAACAGTTGGTATAGATGGGAATCACAATAAATTGTGACACTGAATTTGAAACCGCACATTGTAATTTCTGCATTTATTATCTAAATATTTATTAGTTATACTGGGGAAAAAATAGAAAATCACATTGGCATGATGATTTGCGGTGTGTGGCCCTAACATTTCTGGTTGTGCCCCTAAAATGTTCAGTTAGGGGCCACAGTGCTCCTAGCGAAAAAAGTAAGTCTGGAGCCCTGCAAGCTCAAGGCACAAAGATCAGGTCTCAGCAGATACCTTGAATCTGTTGGTTGTTATATTGTATTTGGAAGCTCAATCTGTACATTTTCCCCAAAAAATCTCACCAGAAGTAACCATTTAAAGAGTTTATTTTTCAAAAATGTCTTCCGGGGGGCATGCCCCGGACCCCCCTAGTGTTGCTAGGTTACCAACTCACAGTACCACTGCTTAAAAAGAATCTAGGGGAAACGCTGAAGGGGAAACATACAATTTCCATTCTGATTAATTTGCAATCCTTCAACCATAGGTTTCTTAAAAAAACACTAAATTCCATATATTTCATCATGAATTAGAAGACTAAATTGATATATAAAGTGCATTAATAAAGGACATTTTTTTGCAGGCAGACGCTACCATCACATTGTATACTCGGAATCCTCCACTGGTCCCAAATGCGGTGTTTATCATTGACTATGATTGATCCTATCTGACAATTGTCTTATCAAACGATATATCTGCAGTGTTTCCCAGATGTTCTTACTAATCACTGATTTAAATCCTTCCAGTGGTGGCGATGAGCTCTTCCTGCCCGGGGCTGTACTGTGGACGGCTGATGGTCAATGGGTCAGTGGAGCGGGAGTGTGGTGTGAGTATTAACATCCATCCCCTGCTCAAAAGACGTTTCAATGAACTGGACCTGAACATTGAACATTTTTCAAGCTAGAAAATTTGTTCAAACTTAAAAAAGATCTTAGTTTCTTCACACGAATCGTTCACATATTTCTTATATTTTATGTTTTTATTTAATATTGTATTTTATAATGGAAGTCAATCGGCAGACTGCAGAGTTCATTGCTCTTTCACTTCATAGCATTTCAACCTTTGTAATTATCAGAACTATTTAAACATGAACACATTAAACGCATCTCTTGTAGGTGTGCCCTCGGGGAGAGAGAACCAACCTCCAAAAGGCCTGTGAGCGCTGCACAGAGACCCCGGAGCTCTACGACTGGCTGTACCTGGGCTTCATGGCCATGCTGCCCCTGGTCCTGCACTGGTTCTTCATCGAGTGGTACTCGGGGAAGAAGAGGTATGGACCAGCAGCATTTAACTGTATTATATTAACTAAATGCCCCTAGAATAAAAACGGATAAGGCATTGCTTTGTATATGGGTTCCCTTAAAACAATTCTTCATCACTGTCCCATGAATTTAGCATTTGGTAATCCTTCTGGATATCCTCTTGGTGTGCAGTGGCGAGTGTATAACGTGTCCAACTATATGTCTACCATTCGCCAGCACATCGCTCACACACCTCGCTGTGAAAGTAGCCCTTTGTGCACCACCCGCTGGAGAAATTGAGCATAGCATCCCAACTCGCCAAGTCCATCTCGTCCATCTATTCCTTCATGTTGCTTGCATTGTTGCGCAAAACAGGAACGTTTGAAATGTTGAACTTTGGGTTTGGGTTGGCCACCCACATCACGTGCAGTGAGAAAAGTCATGTAGTTAAGTGTCAGCATCCATGTTTTAGGTTTTTCGGATCGGCGCATAGATTTGCTTACTCAACGATACCTAATTTTAGGCAGTATCGGACGTATTTCTGATACTGGCATCGGTATCGGAACAACTCTTATCGACAGTATAATGCAGGGCCCTGGGATCAGTTTGAATTGTCCACACCGGAATCTGACCACGGCCACAGAGGTGGAGCTCGGCCTGCGGTCAGACCGTGGTAGTGATGTAGCAATGTGAGACTTAACCCTGCTAGTTTTCCTATTGGTACTTTGATTTCAACTAAATTATACGGGCCATGTCAATTGCTTTCATTGAAAGTTGAAAGTGGCTGATTAAGGGCTTCGTATGTGTGGGTCCCTGATAATGGGTTCACCGATACTATACCGATTTCGATATTTGGAGAGTGCCGATCCGAAAACCGATTTTATCAGCAGATAAACAATGAAGACAAATTCACCATCTATTGAAATATTGTACCTGTTCTTGTAGAAATATTAAATCAATGTGGAAACTATTTAAATAAAATACTTTTATTTGTTTGTCTTTTGAATCTCTTTATCTCCTCTTCCCTCAGCTCTAGTGCTCTGCTCCAGCACATCACGGCTATGGTGGAGTGTGGGGTCTCAGCCGTGGTCACCCTGCTGGTCACTGAGCCCATCGGGCTGCTCAGCATCCGCTCGTGTCGTGTCCAGATGCTCTCAGACTGGTACACCATGCTCTACAATCCCAGTCCGGACTATGTTACCACAATGCACTGTACACAGGAAGCTGTCTACCCACTGTGAGTAATTTAAACATCTCTAGACACTTTAATGTGTGCATGTGATTGATGACTTCCCTCATTAAAATGATGTCTTTATAATCGCTCACCTACTGTTCTGATTTTCTCCAGCTATACAATGGTATTGATCTACTACGCATTTTGCCTGGTGCTGATGATGCTACTGCGCCCTCTGCTGGTGAAGAAGATAGCCTGTGGTCTGGGAAAGTCTGATCGCCTGAAAAGTGTATATGCGGCACTGTATTTCTTCCCAGTACTAACTGTATTACAGGCGGTTGGAGGAGGTTTGCTGTGTGAGTATATTTAGCATATGATAGTATGTTTATCTTTATGTTCTGTGTGTGTTTGATTTGATTGACAATTTATTTTCATTCACAGATTATGCATTTCCTTACATCATACTCGTCCTCTCGCTTGTTACCCTGGCTGTTTATATGTCCGCATCAGAGATTCAGGTAACAGCACTCTCCTTCATTGTTAAAAGGTGTTTGTATTTTTATAATAAAATACAGATTTTGATAATCGATTTGTTTTTTAAGCAATGGAACTGGTATCCCTCACACCTTAATGAGCTAGCTTTGTTTAAATTTTTTTAAGCTAATCGAGATTTGGATATTGTAATACTTTTAATCCGTCTAATCAATGCAAGACTTCTTGCCTGTCTCTAATGTATATCTTTTTTTTTTCTCTCCTTTCTCCAAAGTCTTTGAAAAACCTGATTGCAAAGAAGAAACGCCTTGTTGTTCTGCTTAGCCATTGGATAATTCATGCTTATGGTATCATCTCAATCTCCCGTTTGGACAAGTTGGACCAGGACCTTCCGCTACTGGCACTGGTACCTGGCCCCGCCCTGTTCTACCTGCTGACAGCCAAGTTCACAGAGCCCAGTCGGATACTGTCTGAGGGGGCTAATGGACATTGATGTTTGGAGAAATGTATTGGGAAAAAAAACACATTGTGTATAATGTTCATGTTACGAGCAACCCTCATCATTACAGGAATGATACAAAAATTTTAAAATTGTTGAATGGGTTTTTAAAAGGGTAATCTTGGATTCTATGACAAAAACAGCAATAGAATCTAAAAAAAATTTACCCATGTCTAAATTATTTATTTATTCGAATTTTCCAACAATTAATCTTCTATTCCCTGATTTTAAGGATACATCTCTAAATAGTGTTTGAATGTTAAATTACTTAATTTAATTACCATCTTCACATCCTTTCTGAGTGTGAAAGAATATGATCATCTTTATCTTTGTGGTAGGGAGTGTATCTACATGTTACTGTTTACCAGGTGAACTGGTAAAGAGCATGGCGGCTCATTTGAGACGATTGACATTTTAGAGCAAATGCATGAGCTGTGTTATAATCTTATATTAAGTAAGAGCAGTAAACGTTGTTGCCTGTAGTTTATTTTGTTTCCTTATTGACGTGCTGTATTTTTAATTTTCCTTTGACATTGTATATATTAAATTCTTATCATTTTAAGCATACATTTTAAGCATAAATGTCGTTCAAGATGTAAATATATACAAAATATGACTACTCCTTCAAAATATGTTGTAAATGGGCCGAAGATGTTTCACAGTGTATACATAATAACTTAATCCAGGTTTATTACAATTATTCGAGATTTTCTATTATTCCACATAAGTTGAGCATTCTGAGCTTTCCCTTTGTCTATCTTGGTAAAAATTAAGGGGATTTATTACATCAGAGATATTCCAACAGAAGAAAAAACAAATGTTTTCCAAAATCTGTTAATAGAGGGTCTCATATTTCTTGATTTGGTGCTTTGTTCAGGTGGATTTAATGATTTATGGGCTTCATCTGACTGATAAGAAATCAAAAGCTTTATGAAATGTATCACACTATAAAAAGACCACAAAACCACAAAATTACAACGCAGGTTTAACAGTCAAAATGATGCAGTCACCAGCGCGTTGCAGTAGTCGAGGCGGGAGATGACGAGTGCTTGGGCCAGGTCTGGAGATGTGCTGTTTGGCTCGTGAGAAAGGGCCGGATCCTGCGGATGTTGTAGAACAAATGTTTATTGTTAAAATGTTAATTTGACAAATGGACGGGGGGTTAGGGTGTCTACGCAAGAGAATTTAAAAAAGATGTGTTGTTGAAGCAGCAAAACGTTGGGTTGTCTGCAACAACTACACACAAACCCAAATTTAAATTAGGCAACTTATATTTCTTCCATGCAACTTTTATTAATGAAGTTATCAGATTTCCATCAATCACCCTTAAATTGTTATTTATTTCACCACGACAATGCTTTGGTCGGGGGTGAATATCCCTGTGGAACATAGAAATGTTTGATTTGGAAACCCAATAGAATAAATAATAATAGGAGCGGTATAATAGGCCTACAGACCATTGCTGTAACGATGTTTGTGCTTGGGTCTGAGCCTGTCAGCCACCGTGGACGTCCAATCACGCCTCCCTCTGGAACGTCCTCACAGCAACAACATTACCAATCTTGCATTTCTGTGATGGAACGGCAGGTAAGGATGAGTGAATAGGAGTGAGACCCAATGTTAGATTTGGGATAGGTGTAATTCTCAATATAGGCCTACGCTATCATACAACACATCGCTCATGAATTTAATGCCAATAACACAATGTGAAACAATGCTCACCGTAACTAGTTTTCCATCTACTATTTCCCGCTCAATGGTCGTTTCCTTGCCGTCCCAGCTCTGACTCTGCACGAGTTTGCCATTTTCAAGGGTCACGATGTTCTGGGTAGTAAAAGAAAAAGCGTTATTCCACCAAACAGCCAAGCGTATGAATTGCGTTGCTTTGGGTATCCTTCCCCTCTGACACACCGTTGTGTTCCGACCATCCGCCGTTGTTTCATCAAAAGCTTGGTTGAGCTTGAACTTGACTTCTGTTGTTTTGAAAGAACTGAGCATTTTCAAGCAGATGATTCCTTGGTCCAAGGTCACTATCAAACTGGGTTTAGTCCGACTTGCAATCTGTCTGATGGCGAATCCAACACCTGCGTGAGGTAAGCGCACATCATTTTGCTTAGAAGAATGCAATTAGGCTGTATGGGAAAACTTTAAAACCGAAAATTACATATTCATTGGGGAATATTACAAATCAAAATATACAAAATTAATTTATCTTACCCATTGCTTTCAAGAAATCATCAAAGTTCTCACTGGAAACCATCTTCCATGACCCAACAAACTGTTCAACCATATCTGCAGCCTCTATGATTTGCTAAGCAGACAATCTCTAACTTTTTCCAACTCTGCATTTAAGGCTTGGATGCAGGTCAACCACTTAAAGGGGTGTGTGACTCACAGCCTAGACCAAACCAATCACAGTCCAAAACGTCACAAATATCATGTTCCGCTTTTTCTGTGCAAATGGGGGAAAGAGTATTTTGAATGGCATTTGACCTCTGTGTCATATTCCGCCTACCGTGACAAAGGTTGGAGCTTGCGTAATGTTTCCTCAAATAAGGAAAAAATTTAATGAAACATTGACACTTGCACAAAAAATAACAGAAGACCAGCATAGAAAAAAAAATCGTTCAAGTCTCTGGTACATGGACACGTCTGGACTTCCTTCACGTGTCCATTCATCCATGGTGCCAAGTCATCTATGGTGTCATCCAATGGTATCTGCCTGAAAATCCCAAGATCAACGCAAGTCCATTTAGTCGCTCTTGACCCATTGTAGGTTTGAATCAGCGTCAAGTTGGAGCTCCTCTCTGCAGCAGCCACTGGAATAGTGTTTTCAACACCTGATTATACAGTTATATAGCGACAATTTGTGTGTATAAAAAAACGTGGTCCGGGCCTCGGTGACCTCATAGCTGGCCATGGACATACATCTACATCGGGCCCTCCTCCCCTCTTCTTTTTGTTCTTCTTCTGAATTGCGGACCTGAAGCCTTGGACCTTTTGATGTTGTGCAAAATAGATGAGAACTTAATGAACTGTGCTCAATCAGCATGTCAATATTCTCTGACTTGTTGGGAAGGTGACCCCCCATCCCCCCACCTTCAGCGCGCACAATATAGGCAAGTGCACCTGGCAAGGCAGGGCCGTGGAAAAAGTGGAAACAGGGTTTGCAAAGTCTTTATTTCTTTATGCCTGTCTTTCTTTACTTTTTTTTGGTTGACCAGCGCGCACAACTAGGTAGCGCCCCCTAGAGGCGACAGCCTCTATGGCCTGTGATGCCTTCTACCTGCCCTGTGAAGGGGGCGTGGCTTCTTGGGAGGCGGGCGGCTCGGTCTGGAAAACACAGACACAGCTGATGGAGGTGATCATCGTGAGGAAGCAGGACATAAATACTGACGGTATGTTGTTGTGCTCTCTCTGTTACGCTGACGGTGGGTCTGGGTCCGTATGATCGTTTGTGATCATTGTTTTGATAATCCGCATTTGATCAGATAACTTTTGTGTCCTTCATTCGGAACTCCAAATAGGGAAGCAGATGACATCTGTGTTACGTTGAGTTGTGTTATCCTAGACCGGAAGTGATGGCTTCAAGCTGGCACCACTCTATCTTTTGGCAAGTGGATCACGGGGTGATTTGAATACCGACGCATAGCAGTGATGCATGGGAATCTGCCCACCAAATCAGAACAGTTGAATAATACATGTTGTAATGATCACTTTTTAACCACTCAATTATCCCTGGGTCCTTCCAAAGTCCAATACCTGGCGATGCTTCTGTTTAAATATAACATTGTAAATCAGGTGGGCCTGATTTAAACACACGTGGATCTGCCTAGCACTGCAGGACCCTCTTGCCCTTTGACCTCAAACTCCAAGGTTACACTAGTGAATGATTTCCTCCGATAGGGGGCCCCTTCTCTCCAAAACATGCAATGATACAGAAGAGGGGGGGTCTGTGTTTTTCACCCAAGTTGAATGTTTGAACAAAACAAGCTTATTGAGGGTCATAGCCAGATAATTATGAGATAATAGCCAAAGACAAAATCATTTTGGGATCTCTTTTTAATAATTGCAGGTAATTCCAATAAAACAATGCATGGGATTGAATGAACAGCATGGTTAAGTAACCATCCCTGACTCAGATTATGGCTGCAACCTTCATCCCCCAGGGCATCCAATCCGGCCTACTTCTGGAAGGTTCGCGTGGCAACAACATTTCCAGATTTGCATGTCTGCGTGGGAAAAGTTCAGGATTGAAATTGACAGGTAGAGCTCCGATGACACTGGGCCATTTGTATAAGCTTTAACTCTAGGTAAAGCAGGCTGCTGGGGCAGTGCAGGGAGTGGTCGTAGTTCTTAAAAGACTGTGGTATATTTGTTTATAACTATTACAATGAAGGCCATGCATTAAACAGATCCAGCACATCTTTCCATAAACAGCTCATGTGTTATTTCCGTAACATGCAGTTCATTAGACAGACAAAAGTAGAAAAAAACGTGAATTTGAAAGCAAAACGCTGTGCAAAAACTCTTACCATTATCAACTTGCCATCTACTATTTCCCTCTCAATTGTTGTTTCTCTGCCTTCACAGGTCTGTTTCTGCACAAGTTTGCCCCCTTCAAGGGTCACAACAATCTGGCGAGTTAAAAAGAGACAAGTTCATGGAAAGAATGAATGAATGAATGAATTACCGTTTCATTGTCTTTCTTTTCCCTTGACTTACTGTTGCAGTCTTGTCATTCGCTGATGTTCCTTCAAAAGGCTCGTTGAGTTTGAACTGGAATTCTTTTGTTTTAAAAGAGGTCTTCATCGTGAGGGTTATCAGATCTTGTGCGTCCACACTCACAGTCATCTCCGGTTTAACCATGCATGCTGCCTTTCGCATTGCCATTCCCATTCCTGCATTGGGGTTACAGCATGTGATTTTGCAGTGTTATACTTACATATATACTTATACAATTTTAACTGCATTTATATATTGGGGGAAAAAAGCCTACCATGCCTTAACTTACCGATTTCTTTCAAGAATTCATCGAAGTTCTCGCTGGCCACCGTCTGCCATGTCCCGACAAACCGTTCAACCATCGTTACAGCGTCTGTGATGTGCTTAGCAGCGTATCTCTTACTGTTTCTAATTCTGCAGTGAAGGTTTGGAGGCTATTTAAGCTCTTAAAAGGGACGTGGAATGCGCCTGAAGTTCAGAGGTATCCAATCAGAGCCCTAAACGTCCCTGAATCATCGCTCCATTGTTTTCATTGAAATGGTTGAAAGAGATTATTTGGATAAACCCCCCACACATACGCACCTGCGAGTCAAATTACATTCAGGCCTACTGTTACAAAGGTAAAAACCTAACGCAGGAAATATTTTAATGGAAAACAAACACTAGTTGGTCTTCTCCCGTCTGTAAAATATATTCAAAACACAATGACCAAAAATACCATTATTACCTCATAAAATACACTACACGGCAGGAATGTAAGGTCCGTTCAGAACGGCCACTCCCTTCTTGTTATTACACGTCAATGACTTGTTTAACTACTCAGAGGTACAACCAGATTCAAAGCGATCCTAGTGTCTTCAAGTGGGACCTCCAACACATAGCCTCGGGTGTTGTGCTAGGAACCCTGTGAAACTGGTATGGGACCACCTTTAGTCTGCCAAGTCCTGGGTGTGGTGTTTAGTAACAGATGCGGGACACAAACTGCAATTACATTCAATTCAACTTCAAATGGGTGAAAGGGTAGAACCACATTTGACCTGTGCGCCACATGTAGTTCAATACAACTATGACAAAGGTTGAAGCATGAATCAGGTTTTCCAAATTCCAGATGATTTGTTTGTCTGCAATTATTAAGAGTGCTGCTTTGCATCATACTCTTAACACATGCTCTCTCAACATATCAGAGATAAACATTTGTAGCTATTTAGTAGATTTAAATTAGAATCAGAGCGTCAACAGTGATTCTAGTAATCTCATTGATTCATTTACAGATCTCTTCCCACAAAATCATGTGTCAAATGAACAGAAATCATGCATTGGTTCTTATCTCTCTAACGTCTGCTCTTGCATACAAAGCTTTACTTAATTGGTTAGTAGATGAATCCTGTAATATATTTCTGGATGGTCTGGTCCACTCCTACCTTGAATATGGAGGGATTTTTGTGAATTAATAGCTATTGATGGTCTAGTCTACTCCCATATCTACCATGGAGGACTTTTTAGCAGAATTTGAAATAAGGCAATTGTAATAGTCTTTTTCTCTGATCGATTCCTTATCTAGGTATCGATAAACAAGTTAAGTCTAATCTGCAGTCTAGACTAAACCAATCAGCACCTAATTTGAGGTCAGATTCTATTGAAGCACATAATGACAGAGGTTGAAGCATACCGGTAATGCTGGTGGAATGGATTACGAAAATAGTAACCCTCAATAATAGAATAACCCCATAACTCCATCTTTCACACAAGAAACTGATAAACAGGATGCATTCAAGGACATTAATTTATTATAAACATAATGCATATACACATGGCAAGCGACACAATATATTAAACACAAGGATTATTTAAATTTATTTCTTTGCTTTAGCCTGCGTGTCCTTGGCTAGACAGCGACTCTGAAAGGCCTGCAACATCTCCTGTCCCGTGAGTTTGGCGCCCTTCATCACCAACCTCTCTCCATCTGCTGTGGAACACAACACAGCTAACTTACTAACTAACTTAGGACCTGGGTGGAGGGAAGAATGTAAACTGGACAAGGTTATGATAGATCATTCCATACAACTTACATTTGACCTTTCTACAGTAATAAAAAGGTGGAAGCTTGTATAACCTTTTCTCAAATACCAGAGAACATGGGTTGAACACCCCAATTCATCTTGTGCTCATGCTTTTTAAATAACCCATTCCTGTAGGAACACAATCTGTAAGAATGATATGGTTCCACATAATCTAGATAGACAAGAATCAATGGCTGGATTTCTTTATTCCTATTAGGTATTCAAACAAATGTTGCTGATATGAACAATATGGAAAATCTCTAGAAATGCATTATCAGACTCCTCAAAAGATTTGCAACGCCTTCCATTTCCCTGAGTTGGATATCAAGCTTTCCATACATACCATAATATATTTATTGACAGGCTGAATTGAATGGATTAAGTCTTCCTTAAAAGACAGATCATATTGATCTACGTTAACATGGTTAACTCCATATCTGTGAAAACAAAGTTCCAACAATTAATTCCTCAGCAGTTTCTGTTCAACCTGAAACTTCTCCCACGTGTCCAAAAATATCTAAAACAAGTTTATGAAAACTGACTTGCACTCTGGCACAGTCATTTTCCTTTGTGTGCCTGTGCAGGAAGGAAGGACTAAGTGGCGGGATGTGGGTGGAGACCGAGTTGAGCCATCACATGGGGCCATCACACGTGATGGTACTGGCCCCACGTGAAAAAGGCAAGTGGCAATATAGAGAAGCGAAAGCGTTGGTTTGTTTTACTTTTGTGTATTCAAACAATACTCTAAATTATCAATAATAAGTACTCGAATAATAAATAAATGTTATTTTCTCTTTTCAAGAAAAATAAGGACTGGATTTAAAAATAGAATACATAACAGCCAGAGCTTTGGAAAATTGTCTCTCCCCTGTTTGTGTCTGAATCACACTCGCATCAAAATGCTTATGATTTGCGTTCTTTTTTGACTGCATTCACCGCTTGCGTGTCCATCAAGGCTGGTTCCCACAGAGTTTGGTTGCAAAACAGGCCTGCACGATAAATCGTTAAAAAATAGCGGTCTCGATTCACACCTCTGGATTACATGTTTTAATTAATTAGATTAATATTTTTTAATAAAAAAAAAATATCAAAACATTTTTTTTTAAGCCTTCATTTACAGGTGTGTAGATTTGGTTCAGTAGTTATAAAATGCCAGCAATTAAAAGACAATCTGCTGCTATATGTGCAAAATAAATCATTCCGTGTTTGATACTCCAGTTGAATCAGTTATAAAGGGCCATATGAAACGCAACATGGTTCATGTATGCAATAACAGTTACATTTCGTGAGAAAAAAAATCAACCAAGCCAGAACGTCAAGATTGAGAGAAACAGAAACAAGGAGTGAATTGTGATCGGTATTCAGCTTAACTCCAGACAGACAGATAGACAGAGGCAGAACCATCTGAGGATCACCAGATATTGGACTAAGTAATAGACTGCCAAGTGACGAGAAGACTTAACTTGTGTGGGGCAGCAGAGAAGACCCGTGTGGAAGCCAAGGAGCTGAGGTAACAGCCGTGGATGCAGTGAAAAGAAAATGACCAGAATCCTAAGCTAAAGTCTGGAGGCAGATTTAGTCTCAGAGACTCTTCCACAGGTACATGTGGATGGGAACCAACCTAACCTTCTCTAAGACCTCAGAACTGTCTGAACCTTCTAGCAGCTTTAACCAGCTGGTTATACGCTTCATCAGTCGGTGTATTAAACCCCCTGGGAGACTGATCGAGAGTTGCTGAACAACAGAATTACAGCAGAGGCTGGACCCAAAGAGGCTGCCTGCATTAAGACATTTCTGACAGTGGGGAAAAACCAAACAACAAACTGTTTTATGTGTAGTTTGATGTAAGTGTCTTTTTAATTCCTCTTTAAGCGTTAAAGAGTATAGGAGGAAAGAGATAATTCATCAGAGTATTGAAACAAACTTTTGTTTGTTTAAAAGTAAATACAATGGAAAAGTGTTTGATTTTGTGTTATTTTAAAGGGGGGAAAATGTTGTTTATGCATTATTAACAACAGGATATAGGACTGTTCACAATTTGCATTGCGTTACAAGAGGTCTATGGTGGTTCCCGGACTGCTGGAGGACCTGTATTATTACATATGATCTTTTAATAAAGATGCGTTTGAAACTGTTTTGTCATCAGTAAAAGAAACACCACAATACTTACTGAATGTGATGTCCACTACAGGTTCAGACTTGTCGTGTTTTACTACGGTGGAGACCTCGCAGTTCATGTTGGTGGCCCTGGCCTTCTCCGAGCCCACCATGAAGAGAAACTCTCTGTGGATGGAGACGCAGCGACGTTCATTTATGAAACAAACATAGCAAACTATGTGAGAGCATGGCTGACGAACTCAGCCAAGTAAACAAGTCGTGCTTGTCTTGCTACTTAACAGTAAGTTTACCCTGTTACCAAGATCAATTAATTTCCGATCTAGAAGATATAACAACAATAATAGCTTTAAAACGTCTAGATGTTATTCTCATAGTAGTCTTCATAGATCATCCAATTAAACGATAGTACGTGTCTTCACTATTTGACCAGCCTTAACTACCGACCCTATGAGGGCAATGTCAATCTCGGGTCGTTTCACTGATGTGAACTACCCCTAAACACCGGAATTAAAACATTTATCTCCAGTATATACTAGGTAAGGTATATTTACAGAATCCTTACCGTGTGGAACGAACATTGGACTCGAAAGGACACATTTGCACCATTACTTGCTTCACTGCTTTCAAAACCACAGACGATTTGCTGGAAGCTGCCATGTTTTCTAGGCGACCTTTCAACTCCACGCTAAATTCAGGACTCAGTTCTAACTTCGACCGCTAGAGAGCGCCAGTGGACCGGATAAGAGCCTTCCCAAGCCCCACTTTACGTTAACGTGAACCCACATTAACTATAGATAAGTGGACAATGAGAATATATATATATATGTAATGATATCAACACAACGTTATCGTCTTTAAATGGACGTAAGTCATTATATTAATTATAGGGTGTTTCCTGAACTCGACAGGTTTTCTATTCCTGTTTTTTGAATAGCAAACGGTCTTAAAAATATGCAACGGACATAGGCCAGAGTGTTAGAGATAATGACTATTTTATAGTCCAATAAACAGCAAAGCATAATAA
>NC_079433.1:14659580-14679580 GCF_026213295.1 Gadus chalcogrammus | reverse complement strand
TCCCCGCACAACTGTCCACATGTTGGTGTTGTTTCACTTGCGTGCAACGCCACTCACGACAAATTCTGCCCGCACTGACTCAGTGTCGTCTCTATATGCCCTTTGCAGATCGGCTGTGACAGTTACAGGTCAGACAGCAGTCCTTTTATGCAGGGTTAAGGAATCGCATTGTCATCCCAGAGGAACCATGTATTAAACACATCCCCTTTGGCACAGCCTTTTGTTTTGGGGTTATATTTGTCAAGTAGTTCACCTGCAGGCTCAGGACAGGCTCACTATCTCTGTTGAGCCACCACAGTTGGTTGCACCATGGCAACACACCCCGGGTCATCTCCACACCAGAGGAAAGTAAAAAACACTCTGTTTGTGTCTTTTGCCTGGCGCTTTCTAAACCCAGCCAACAGTGAGACACCTCCCTTCCACGTACCCTCTATCACGCTGGCACCAAGACCATGATGGATGTCCCGATTTACATCGCAAAATATTCCATCTTCATTTTTGTGAAAGGAGCCTCATTTTCAGAAATGAACACACCCTTTGGCAACGCAACACGACACTCTCATTATGCATCTGTGCTGCTGGAGACCAGTGTTGGAAAACGCTGCATAGTATGCAGCACTACGTTGAACCAGCGTGGTGGGGACAAGGCCTCGGCCTCGGCCATAAAGAATGTGAAGAACGGGGTGTTGAAAGCACCACGCCAACTGTCTGCGTTTACCTTATCTCCACATAGGCAGACTCCTTATTTATAGTGCTGCTACGGGCAGCTGTTGTTCCGAAGACAGGGGAGACGACATGAGAGAGAGACAAAGAGGGAAATAAGAGAAATCATTGCCAGATTTAAGTATGAGGGAGACAGAGAGGAAGAGAGAGGTGGAGGAAAAAAAAGGGTTTCTACAACAACGAGAGACTTTTAACAACGTGCATGGTAGCCAATTCCCATAGGAATTTTTCTCTGAATACGCACAGCCTTTCGTTTGTGCATGTGTTGTTGATTGACAGGAGCAGTGTTGAGCTAACAAACATGTTCCCAGTCTGACTGGAAGGGGAGGGGGGGGGAGTCGACCCGGAAGTACAGGTGATATCAGGTGTTGCATTATCAGTCACGCTGGAACTTTCTATTTATTGACATAATTGCTTCACTTCTTCAAACAACCAATGGAGTCAAACCAACTGTTATGAAAAGTGCCCTTTAAAAAGCTAACGACATAATAGCATGGGGAGCCTTACATAGTGTAAATAATCTTGTCCCCTGTGAAAGTGTTCCTTCGGGTTTGCCTTCCATGCAGCTGTGAGATGTGTTTCTATCTAGGATATAGAGGTAAAGTAGTTTACACAGCTGCACTAGAAACAATATCTGTTTGGTATCTACGCGTATGTAAATGTAGGTATACCTAATAATGAGCTACAACAATCATACACTAACTGTTCAAGTAGGATGGGCGTCCCCTCCCTGCATTGGTTCCTTACAAAGGAGCTGGGCAGGGAGTTTGCATGGAGTGGGAACAGCTGCTTTTAACAGCAGCTCTGTGACTCCACACAGCACAACAATTATAAGATCAAGAATAATGATGAGTAATAGTCTAAAGTAATCCTTTTTATTTTTATTTCAAGCCTCATCATTTGATCGTACTCAAGGTAAATCTTATGATGCATTTATAGACGAAGGCGGGAATCATCTTTGTGGTTCCCGCATTTTAATGATTTTATGACAAACAACTCATATTATATATGATGCTCCTATTTGGGGTAAAGGGTTCCGCTCCAGTGAGGGCTACACAGGGCCTGTAGTAGCCCTGGCTGGCTATATGGCTCACTGGCTCTGGAAGTGATGCTTCATCTAAGGCCGCAGAGATGTCGTTTTACAGTCCTTCCACCCATTTCACACCCACTTAGACGTTAACATGCCACAGCCCCCTCTCCCCTTCTCACTCACCAAACCGCCTTCATCATTGGTAGGCAAACACCACTGTTTACCATGCCTTTACGCCCCACGGCTTGCAATTACCCACCTCACCTCACCACCTGTCCAACACAGTGCTGCTTAGGGACGGGGCCAGCATATGATTGGTTTGAGTAAATAGAAATGTGGAATTCTCAATGCGTTCCATTGGAATTTATGTGTATTTTGATTTTGATGAAACGTATAACATAGAAAGACGTATAGCGGTTGTAATTGTGCATGGCTATTTCATATATGAAACAAACCTGCTTGACCTTAAAATATGAAAACAACAATTTCTGTTCTGCTTTGAGGTCTTTTGATGAGTTTTGCCGTATCCACAAGGACTGAGTGATGCATGTCCCTATTTACAAACGCATGAAGCGATAGCTGTAGTTGGACAGCAGTGTGTGTCTGGTTTTAATGTCTCGCTCTACCTCATCCTCATTGTGTTGTCAGCTGACACCCCGCATAGCAAGCCCTGGGGAAACGTGTGAGAAACTGAGACATTGCAATGTTCTCGTCAATGTGTGAATGTGAACCATCGCGGACTCCCGGCTCTTAAGATGAGTACCCATTCATCCTCCTCCTCCATTTTTGTTTCATGGCAACAAACTACAGGCGGTCTTTCTTCATGGCTGGGGAGGGGGGGGGGGGTTCAGTCTGTTTGCTGCATTTCCCGATGGATATATCTTGGAGCTAATACTGCTACCCTCTGGGGGGGTATTTCAATAGTATACACTTGGTCAAATCCTTTCAAAGCGACACTGCTCTGCCTCAGAGGACTTCCACAATAGATGCTATGACAAAAAACCCACTAACATATGGCTAGGATTTAGGCTAATGGCTAAACACTCTCATAAAAGAGATGTTCAATTTAAGAGATTAATCTTACAGCTGCCTTTAATTTGACATTTGTACAGACCACATATAACAATTTCCTAACATTTAAGCAAGTGGTGAACGACGTCTGGTTCTTCGTAATCTATGCATCTGGATTCGGGGACATGCCATTTCAAGGTCTGATGTTTGCAGACGAGAGAAACTTGTTGGGTTGTTGAGGGAGGCTGTGAGCTTGTGGCGGCGGTGGTGAAGGAATGATCGTTAGATCGTCTATAAGTGACACTGACATTTCTAACAAGTCTGATATAGATGATACTCAATTCTACACACCGCACCTTAAAGAAAGCAATGCATAGAGGTTGACCTTAGCCTGCTATATTGTTTATTTGGTCGACGGTATATACATTTATTCCTGATTTAAGAACAGTGTGAAGGTCAACTGGTTTGCACTAGGACATCATGTGCAAGCATCAAATTGTCCTCACAATATGTTTCAAGATTTTCAAACGTGGTTGCATTTGATCAAGTTAAATAACGCGACCCCAGTATCTTTAAAGAGCTGAATTAAAAACACGTCTCTATTAAGGATACAGATTATAATCGTTGTACGTTCTCTCTCATTCAATTACATGCCCCGGGTAGTTTATTTGAAACCAGGAATCCATCTTAAGATAGCCGCTGATGTTAAATATTGAACCGGTGGATTATTTCATAAGTAGCTTCGCGGAGGGGAGGTGCTATACAGCACCTCCTCTCTGTGTAATTTGAGCTGCCAAAGCAAGGAGGAACACCGGGTATAATTTACATTATACAAGATTTATCTTACAAACAATGATACACTTGCTGCAAGCGAGTATTATTATTTTGACGCTGATATTAGAGAAAAAAGCAATTTCAAGCTTTTGAGTTGCACTCCAATTCCATTGCCTCTGAATATAGGAAAGCTTTTGAGTTGTGTGTGTGTGTGTGTGTGTGTGTGTGTGTGTGTGTGTGTGTGTGTGTGTGTGTGTGTGTGTGTGTGTGTGTGTGTGTGTGTGTGTGTGTGTGTGTGTGTGTGTGTGTGTGTGTGTGTATTGGTGTGTGTGTGTGTGTATTGGTGTGTCTGTGCGTGTGTGTGTATGTGTTATACTATTTGATGATACAGGTGTTTGCACTGCCTCTAATTGTGTGTGGGCTGTGTGCATTGTGTGCTATACTAGGACATGGAGTGTTTATTCCCACTGCTTGAACTGTTGTCTGTACGGGACCTGGTTTGGACCATGCCTGAACCTGCCCGAAACCACGCAAGAGCACCCATAAAATGCACACGCACACGCACAAACCAAACAGACACGTCCATGACTAAAATCAAAAATAATATGTATACGTACACAAACTATTGTTCAGTCAACCTGTAAACATCATCATCATGCATTGTTATTGAGAGAGAGAGAGAGAGAGAGAGAGAGAGAGAGAGAGAGAGAGAGAGAGAGAGAGAGAGAGAGAGAGAGAGAGAGAGAGAGAGAGAGAGAGAGAGAGAGAGAGAGAGAGAGAGAGAGAGAGAGAGAGAGAGAGAGAGAGAGAGAGAGAGAGGCAGGCAACGTTTGCATGAAGTAAACACTGCAGATTTGATTAAGAGACAGTTGGGATGCGCTAATGTGAAATCAGAGGCGTGCTCCCAAGGGATTGTGGGGGGAAATTGATGCTCCTCATTATTCATTTCCCCTTCGCTCTGCCCCAGCCACTTCCAGTCCACAGAGCAGACAGCGACACTTCTCCAGGGGCTCTTAAGGTTTCCTCTATTATCAACATTTCCTAATATAATCAAGGCTTTATGAATATAAAGATGGGACTTCTGCCACTTGGGCATTCTTTGGTTACTTACAAAGCTCCCATCTCCAGGGTTTCATCACATCATATGATTCCACTGCGTTACATGGGTAGACCAAAACGCTTATGCAAATAAACTTGTGGGACTGGCACTGATTTGGATATTATCTTGCTGTTAGCCATATTCAGATAATTCGTCATTTAAAAACAGGGAAACAATAGACGGCTACATTACAGCAATACAGCTACACGCAAGGTACAACCATGTTGATTTTTTAAGAGCATGTGTTTAAAAACTGATAAAGCGGATAACTGCCCAAAAACCAACTGTCAAATTCCCCCAAAGAATGTGAGTGTGGGAAAAGGCGCAGGTCTATTCATGACGACACCCCTCACCAAGCCTATTAAGTCTATTAAAGTAGGAGTGGGCGGGGCCAGACAACCGGGTCTAATCCCACAACAACCAGGTGTGTCGTTGTGATGTCTGTCGCCGAGTAGTGCAGAGGAACACTTCTGCTGAGGCGAGCATAGAGGTGGCTTACAGACGTGTTTTCAACTGACACAAGAACCCCCAAAATAGGAATGCTATCGGCTATACTTCACACACAGACGTATACGTCTGTGTGTGAAGTATTTTCAATTTTCTTTTTTATTTTCAATTTTCATTATCTCTGTCTCATTGGAGATACAAGCTTGACTGTCACTCTTCTGTGTTCTCTCTATGGAATCCACCAATGTGCTTTCACGCGTTTGTTTCTGCTCCAGCGCACGCCGTCCTGGGCATAGCGTGGATACGATACGATGAGGCGAGGTCCTCTTGTGTTACACCTGCTACGGTGGATCAATGCACGCCGTCGATACGATGCGATCAATTTGAGGTCGGTTTCCATCCTGGGCCGCTTGACAGTTGGCTGGGTGCCGACTGGACGGTATGAAAAAACGAAAGTAGGGAGATTAAAATACCTTTAACAGAATGTACGTTTGGGTGTGTGTGTGTGTGTCATGCGTGACAAAGACTGAGAACGCAGCCACACCTACAGACTGAACTAGATGGTGACCGGCGATAGAAGGGCTAACACTGTCTCCACTGTGCTGCTCTTTGTGCAGTCAGATGAAACGCAACATGTCTGTTGTGTTGGCCTCAATACACGGGTGTACGCCACATTATGATCCGGCTCACAGGGAGGGAGGGCTGCTGACACCAAAGGCAGTTCCCCCTTTTCAACATATATCGGTTTCAATATCTCTGTCCTTTTCTCTCTCTCTGTCACTGTCTCACTCACTCTCCTACTAGCTCTACCCTACACACACACACACACACACACACACACACACACACACACACACACACACACACACACACACACACACACACACACACGCCGTACATACACACACACACACACACACACACACACACACACACACACACACGCCGTACATACACACACACACACACCGTACATACATACACACACACACACACACACACATACACACACACACACAAGTCGTACGCACACACAAACACGCACACGCACACAGGCACGCACGCACAGCATACGTGTTTGTGTGTGTACACACACACACACAAACCCCCAGTGTGTGATGCTGACTTCTAAAGTGGTCCTCCCTTTAATGGTCCATAGCAAGGAAGCAGAAGTATTATCTCTATGGGCTCTGCTTTATTACTACAAGCCGTAGATAAACAAGGTGTGGGTACGTGCAGCGACAACAGTGGCTGTATCCGCCATGTAAATGCAGTCTGTTGGAACCCACATAGACACATACAAGGCTACTGGCCTTCTCTTACAGGGTGAACTATTTGTGAGAGAATAGCCAGCGGCCTTGATTGGGTTATACATGGTGTAAGCAGTGTGTGTGTGTGTGTTTGTGTGTGTGTGTGTGTGTGTGTGTGTGTGTGTGTGTGTGTGTGTGTGTGTGTGTGTGTGTGTGTGTGTGTGTGTGTGTGTGTGTGTGTGTGTGTGTGTGTGTGTGTGTGTGTGTGTGTGGCTGAATGACAGGCCTGAGTTATGGCAGATATGCTGTCGAGCCAGTAGTAAACTACGCTTAGGAATGAACCCACATTCAAATTAAAAGCGCAGTGCCTTTATATACTGTGAGTGAAATAAACTTGTGTTACCACCCAGAATCAATTACTTGAAACAATGTGTGTGTGTGTGTGTGTGTGTGTGTGTGTGTGTGTGTGTGTGTGTGTGTGTGTGTGTGTGTGTGTGTGTGTGTGTGTTCAGCTGCTACAGGGTTGTTTCGATTACAACCACAATATCATAAGGTGAAGTCCAATACAATAACATGGTGTAGCTTTCCTGTTTTTATAAATGTATTTAAGGTGTTAGTTACAGCGGTGTTAACGTTTAATCATGACCAATCTTTTCCATGCAGTAAGTGAATAATTACTGTTTATAATCCGCTATGGATTAGCTTTTGCCCCGAGAGTGGAGGCTGAGATGAAGTTGTTTCTACAATACAGCTATCCACGTCTGGCCATCTTAAACAGCCGTGTGGGTAAGATGCTGTCAGAGAGACCACACAACAGAGTGTGTGCGTGTGTGTGTGTGTCTGAATACAGTTCATATTCTATGAGCTCTTGCAAACAGCTGAGGAATAATGTGAGTTTAGTCAATGGAGCTCTCTGTGTATGTGTGCAGACTGGCGTGTGTGTGTGTGTGTGTGTGTGTGTGTGTGTGTGTGTGTGTGTGTGTGTGTGTGTGTGTGTGTGTGTGTGTGTGTGTGTGTGTGTGTGTGTGTGTGTGTGTGTGTGTGTGTGTGTGTCGGGGGGGGGGGGGGGGGGGCATGCGTGTGCGTGGGTTTTCTTTACAAATCGTATTGTTTATCATCTATTAATCCAAATTGTCATCTTACATCTTGTCTTGCCTAACTATTCTCATTTGATCCCACACTCACACACATGTGTGTACACACACACACACACACACACACACACACACACACACACACACACACACACACACACTGAGCTCATTGTCTGGGCTGAGCTGGTGGTTGGCCGGAGTGGTCTGTTGGTAAATATGTTTCAGGGCCCAGACTCAAACAAAGAGCCATTAAGAATGCAAGGGAAGAGCTGGACAAGTCTGAAGCAAAGGGCGTCGTTGTAGATAAGAGTAGAAAGAGGGAGAGAGCGGCGTAGAAAGAGAGGAAGGGAAGGCTAGGCCGCGAGGCGAGGGAAGCATTACTAACAGGGAATGAGAATGAGTGAGCCGCGGGGGGGGGGGGGGGGGGGGGGGGGATGGTGACCAGGACTGGATAAAAGACGTTGGCAAACGGATGGCGCGCTCACAAAGAGACGATTGTTTAAGAAAATAGTAGCCAGAGACAGGATAAGCCGGGGTGGTACGGGTGGGGGTGTTTCCCTTCAGCCCAAGAAGGATGTGGGCAGCAGCACCTGTGGGCCGCGCTGAGGGGGGGTCCGTCTGCCGCGGGACCACCGGTGGACCCTCAGGGCCGGGCCGCTGGGCTGCGGCGTCGGTGTGACCCCACACCACGGCCAGGCAATCTGTTCATTGGTACATTTTGTTCTATCATTTATTAGGGATGCGCCGACATCGCTTCTAGAACTAGGGGGGAGGTCCGTAGCTGAGCTCATGTCACTCGTACTCGTTAAGCCACAGGGGTCAAGGTCACCTTGACCCCGGGTCCGCAGGGTCGGTAGGCGGTGGGACGGCGTGCACCCGCCATGTGGACGCACACGCGCTGGTTGGACATCGGACCCTTTGAAGAAACATTCCAGACGCACTCACTCAGTCAAATCTGTTTAATCATTTATTCAATTCGCACAATCACGCCATACAGTAATGACCGTGGAACGGTTACCCAATGTTCATGATCAAAGCTTAATTACCGCAGTGGAATGCTTCCTGGTATATGTTTGGTGGAAAAGCCCTTTTATAATCGGCACACAATGATTATCATAAGGAAGGTCACCTTAATAAAGGGAACTAACAAACCCGTGTCAGCAACGGTATCTCGTTATAAGTTTCATTTCATTTGTTGTCATTTGTTGTTTGTGTCAGAAATTCATCACACGCTTAAACTGTAATGATGAGTGTTACGGGGGGGGGGGGGGGGGGGGGGTCCGGAGAGACAGACTTAACCCTCAATGTCCTGCTCATCATCGCAGCAGACAGACTACTTCAACCTTCTCAGGCGGGGGACAGGACACTCCCTCTTCATCAAAAACTGCACATGAAACGCTAACCGGCTGAAAGCAATATGGCTGTACTACAATATCCACGGCGGGGCCTCGAGCGCGCTGCACACGGCGGACCTCCGGTGCGTTGTCATGTTTTTAACGAGGTATTTTGAGAATCTAATCAAGAGCCGCTCTACGCAGCCCCCCGCAGCCCCCCGCCTGGGCTGGAACAAACCACGATTATCACAGGCCGCATATTGCTCGGTGAGTCAGGCTCCACAATGAACCACTTTATGAGCCGGCATTTGTTTTTCTGTGTGTGTGTGTGTGTGTGTGTGTGTGTGTTTTTCATTTGGCACTGTGTAGCAGCTGTGCATTCTCTTTTTTCAACCCTGCCTTTAGCACGCGACTTTAAATCAATTCCTGCGCTGAAAAATCACATTTTATGTTTTGAAGGGTTCCTAACATTAATATTTAACGTGCAAACCACAAAGCAACCAGTCCTGTAGCATTTCCGAAAACTTTAGAGCACAATATAGATACTGCGTGATGGCTGACTCAACACCCATAAAGGCCTCTCCTGAAATGTCACGACAACAAACAAGACAACAATCTCGTAAGAAATGAACTACATTTTTGAGAGAGAGAGAGAGAGAGAGAGAGAGAGAGAGAGAGAGAGAGAGAGAGACTGCTAGGACTCTCTGGTCAGGATCCAGTAGCTTTGATTACAACAGAGTTCCTGCTGTCACTTCCCGCTCCTTCTGCGCGGCTTCTTATTGGCCGGATTCCCGAAATCCCCATGCTCCCTTTTCCTCTCTGTCTGTATCCCAACCGTTCCCACTGGTTCCACTGACCAATCCTAACACACTCCTAACACGATCCAGGGACATTCCTGGAATTATTACGGCTAAGTAGAATCTTGGAACATTTTCCAAGTCTGGGGTGCAGTGTATTCCAGAAGGCCTCTCCACCGCAGCCCAACTCGTACAGGAAAAGGAGTATGTTTGTCTTATATTAACCCTCAGGCCAGAAGAGGAACATTCCAGATTGAATGAGGAGGATAAGAAATGAAGGCATCCTCTTCACTCCCCCATTCCCTCCCTCCCTCTCTCCCTCCTCCCTCCATCCTTGTCTCACCCCTTCTTTCCCTCCCTCCCTCCCACCTTCCTCCTCCCCCCTCCCTCTATCCTACTCCCACTCACTCCCTCCCTCCTGTCTCCTCCTTCCTCCCTCCTTCCTTCTCTCCCTCGATCCTCTTCCTCCTCTCCCTCCTCTCCCTCCTCTCTGTCTCTCCCCCTATGTCTCTCCCTCCCTAGCTCCCTCCTCTTCCTCCTCTCTCTCCTCTCCCTCCTCTCCATCACTCCCCGTGTCCCTCCCTCCCTCCCTCCCTCCCTCCCTCCCTCCCAGAGTTACAGCCAGTAGAGGACACAGCCTGGGCTCGGTCCATGCCTAAAGTATGTTGAAAGACAAACACTACAAAGTCCTTCTTCTTTCCCTCCACTCTCTCTGCGGTGTTCAGTTCCCCTCGTTTTTATCCCCCTTCACCCATTTCATCCCTACCCATTTCCTCTGTTCCCCTCGTCTTTTTTTTCATCCTTACTCCCTCCTGTGTCTCCTTTTCTGCTAACCCCCTCCTGTGGCCTTTCTAAAGTGCTCTTGGGCCTGGCAGCAGTTCAACTCTTTTCAAGTCACTGTTTTCTCTGCAGCAACTCCTCAGACACCCTGCTGTGATGCTCTCTCTCTCTCTCTCTCTCTCTCTCTCTCTCTCTCTCTCTCTCTCTCTCTCACTCTCACTCTCACTCTCACTCTCACTCTCACTCTCGCTCCCTCTCTCTCTCTCTCTCCTGCAGTAAAACCTGACTATTCATGCTTTGCCACCGAATGTGTGCAGTTTACTCTTCTAAGTCTTCTGTATCTCGAGGGTGCTTTATTTTAAACCATTCCATTAGAGAATGACATGATCTAATTTTCATCTCAGAAAATCAATCAATATACACTACACAGGCACATTCTGCAGTTTTATTTAGAAAATTCCAATGATAAGACTCATATCCAAAATGCCCAGTGCAGAGTCTTAATGGAGCAGGCAAAGACCCAGGCATCTTGCAGATGGAAGCCTTCAGTCGGACAGCAGAAGAGTCATGAGACTAGTTGGCTGAGAGTCAAACGACCTTCCTACTGACCTCTGTACTATCCTGCTAGCATTCAATGCACGAGATAAAATAAATTCAAGATTGCTGGAGGGGCTCTTGAGTTTCATGTGTTCAGTGGATTTCCTCTACAGAAGTCCTGTACGCTCCACAGAGGGTCATTTTCAATTGTCTCCTGTAAGTGGCTGATGAATTACTTGCACAGTGAACCGCATCGATTCCCCTCCTCTGGATGTGAGAGCGAGCCCCTTGACTCTTGGTAACTCAATCGCTCAGGTAACGCCGCGGCCCGCTGTATGTTCTTTGCGCCTTCATGTGTGTTAGTGTGCGAATCAAATATTGTGTCGTACTATAATGCACACACACACACACACTCACACAGAGAATGGGCCTTTAGGGACGGTAACGATTGACTCTGCTACGATGTGCATTGAGTGGTGTTACAAAAGAAAGCCTTTGTTTTTTTAAACGATTGTAACATGATTGTAACAAAAACGACATACTACAATATTATAAAGCATTTAAGGGAGTGCAACTGATTCAGTAAAACCTGTGTTGATTCATGAATGGATCCTATCTTGGAGTTTATCTTCAGAAACGGTCCCGAAATAATTACGGGAAAAAAAACACTAGTAAACAGGAGGCTGTAATCTCTGGGCTGGTCAGAAATAAATCTGTAGGTTCTGTAGAATGTCTGGAAAGGGAAAAGCAAGGAGCTGTTATGTAAACAGGGCGTGTGCTCCCCTAACAGGAAGTCACCCGCTGTTTTGTCTGTGCTGCCTCGGCCCGAATTATTTATAGTGCGACACACAGCCACAGAATGATAGAACACATTATTGGTGCACTTCCTGTTCTTTTTCTCTTATAGATTGTTAGCGTTTAACCGTTGTCATGCCGACGAGGAGGATCAATATTGAGCATGGGGGGAGCTTTTATCGGGTTGTTCTGTCTTTTATCGGGGGGGAAAGGAGGGGGGGACCCACAGAGAGAGACTTGTTGTGTTTGTTTGAGAGAGAGAGACAGAGACATAGACAGAGAGCTTTATGTGGTGCATGTCAGGCAGCTGTGCTGTTTCCCAGAGTGAAGGATTAACCGTAGAGTTACAGTGAATCAGCAGGCCCAAGCTCTCCCAATAGATTCACTGTGTGCGTGTGTGTGTGTGTGTGTGTGTGTGTGTGTGTGTGTGTGTGTGTGTGTGTGTGCGCAATTATGCTTGTAGCTAGATGTGTCATGGGGGCTTGAATATGTGTCTACAGACAGGTGCATACAAGTGTGACAGACAGAGTGACGTCAGAACAACACAGGTGTATGTTTGTGTGTGTGTGTGTGTGTGTGTGTGTGTGTGTGTGTGTGTGTGTGTGTGTGTGTGTGTGTGTGTGTGTGTGTGTGTGTGTGTGTGTGTGTGTGTGTCTTCAGCTCTCGACTGTTGCATGTGAGCTGCCACTTAGGAATTCAAAGCAGCTGTCAATCTTTTAGTCTACCTGGGATTCCACACGCATACACAAGTACACAAAAAAAACAACACAAGCCCTAGAACAAATAACAACTAAAAGAAAACATGGACGTAAGCTTTTTTTTTTCATTAAGCTGATAGTAAGTCTCAGTTCTTTGTATGCATCCTCAATACTTGTGTGCGTGTGTGTGTTTGCACGCACATGAGTGAGTCAATATATGTGTGTGTGTGTGTGTTTGTCTTGGAGTCTATTGCAGGACATAGTCCCAGACAGACTGGTCCCTGTTCTCACTCCCCTACAGTGAAAATACCGACTGATTGTTAGCTTGACGTTAGTCACCCCTCCACAAAGATGCTCACTGTCCCAACACTTCATCACCACTGGCAGAGGGTTCACACGCATCAAGGCCCCACACACACACACACACACACACACACACACACACACACACACACACACACACACACACACGTAAACGCACACAAGCGCAAACGCACACACAAACACCCACCAACACACACACACACACACACACACACACACACACACACACACACACACACACACACACACACACACACACACACACACACACACACACACACACACACACACATTCACATTCACATAAATACACCCATACACATACACGTTCACATACACACACACATACACACACCGGCACACACATGCACAGTCACACAAACAATCATATTTGTGACACGTTTGTTTTGTGTGTGTGGGTGAGTGCCTGCATGGTTCTCTACGAGTGTGTGTGTGTATTAGTGTCAGCTCTCATCCACTCTGGAGGAGCTCCAGGCCTATATGCTCACAGTTCCTCCGCTGAGGCTGGCCCCGGGGTCCGTCCGAGGGTCTCTGGCTCTACTAACCCCCCCCCCCCCCCCCCCCCGGTGTTTATTATGCTTATCCGTGAGAAGCCCGGCACTGGCTGCCAACATGAGAGCTAGGACGCAGGGAGAAGAACTCTGTGGCATCATGGATATCAACACGCTCGTGTTTTAGTCGCCAGTAGCTCACATTGCACCACTGCTGTTGTGCGTGGGCACGTCTGTCGTCTGTGTTCTTGTCATGCGGCGCCCAGGGACCTGGTCCTTCCTCATTGTCTCTTATAAAACGCTTGCATTGGGATTTTATGCATTCGTCTTTCCGCATTTCGTATTGTGGGAAACAAAAGACTTGCTGAGACGCGTAATCTAGTTACAAATGAGCCGAGCGCTGGCGTGGATTTATCCTCAGCTGCATGGTTCCACCCAGCCTCCAGTTGTTCCCTAAATTAACTGGCAAACACTCGCTTCTGCAATTGTGCGATTATCAATTGTGCAACTAAATGTGTTTTGAGATGGCCCCGGTCTGTCAATCGTACTTTCAAAAATATCCAAATCACGACATGCTGTTCATGATAACTTCTTCCCTCTGTCAAATGGGAGTCATTTACCTGACGCCCGCCAAGAAAGACGGCGCAATTATCTTTTCACCACAAAAATCAAACCCACCCACCCCCCCCCCCCCCCCCCCCCCCCTCCCATGTGACTTCGCCTCTCATTTCCTCACGACTCAGAGCAGTCCAGCGCACCACGAGCCGGCCCCCCCCTCCGGTTGTCTGTCCGCCGTTCCCCTCTTTCTGTGTGGAACAACACCTCGGCCGCTCATCGCCCAGCCATCAGACCAACTAATTGGTGAACAGGTGGATGAATTATTGATACTCGTACGCCCAATCGTTGGTGGAATAACAAGAGCAGCTGTGTGCAGTTTGGCGGATTGATGCCAGCCCCCTCCCTCCCCCTAACAGCGCTGTGTTATGTCTCGATGGCTGTAATTGCAAGGCCCAGGTCAGCTAATGGCTTAGATTACCCAGTACCCCCCCCCCCCTATAAGGACTTATTTTATAGCAACTATAAACCAGCGCAGGCCTGGGGAGCATCAGAGCAGAGCCACAGTTTATCCAAGGACACATGAGTTGAAAGATTCAGAATCAGCCGCATGCTCGTCTTCTTCTGCTTTCTCGCTTCTCGCTCCCTTTCGATTCTTCTATGTTATTTCATGTTGACCTCATCGAGGGTGAGTGAAGAAGGGGCTCCCTCTAAGCAGAACACATCTGTGTCAACTTCCTCTCCGCTTTAACGACGTCGTTCCTCCTCGTTAGTCTGCCTCTTTTGATTGGTCCACAGCACACAAACCTCACTGGTCCCCTTCTCCCCTTTTAATGGGGTAGTGCTTGGGCTGACCCTACCCAGCGTACGCGTGTCCTGCGGGGAAGAGCGAGTTTATTAGTCAAGGTGAAGGGTCAGAAATGAATGAGGAATGCGGCCGAAAGGAACAACTAAACACAAGAGAAATGCTGAGAATTTGTTGTCCTGTACAACACCGCATGGTGACTCCATCGCATGCCCGGGCCTGTTCCTCAGAACACAAGACGCTAAAGCCCTCTCATGGTTATAAAGGACACAACAACATCTAATCCAGGACACCAGGCAGTGGCAAAGTGGTGTGGTGTGTGTGGACTGTGAAGGTCTTACCGCGCAGGATTTAAAACAAAAAAGGGTTTCCACTGTATTATGTAATGTGACTCATGAACGCTTACTGCATTATGAGTTCCTTCGTGGAATGTTGTGTAACTGTTTGACTGACAGCACAGGTGTTGGGAAAGAACCTAGGATCAGTTATTTAAGGAATGTGGTCTTGTCGGTTTTCGACAACGAGCAGCCATTAATGGCATTAACGTTCAAAGCAGCTGGGTTTTGTTGGCATCCATATTACCCCATTTTAAACAATGGGGTCGAACCAATGAAATAAACCTTATGACACGCCACCTTGTCAGAAGCTTACGACCAAAGCTTGCCCTTTGGAAGCGGTTTCCCACTGACGCCGACCACACTGAAAATGGGTAAGACACACACCGCACACTGCAGTGCTAACCACAGGAACCAGGGCCAGGGCTAGACACAGCAGAGGAAATTGGCCGCTGTTTACTTTCTCCTGTCTAGACTCGTTCCATGCTAATTAAGCCTGGAAGGGAATCCCAAAGGAATCAGGGAAATGCCCCAAGTGGGAGCTTTCTAAAGGTTATGTTTTCAGACTTTTGGGCCATGATTGTGTCAGTTGCTGGTGGAAGGGGCCAAGTTTGACCCACTTGTATCCGGCAGGCGTGTGTGCCTTGTGCGGGCCTTCTGTGTGCCTAATCTACCAGCGACCTATAAAGGCCTCCATGAGAGCAGGTGGTTACATGGGCCGTCAGCCTAACAACACAACAATGGTGTCATATGGTTGGAGGACGTGTTGGAGAGCCAGTAGGACGGGGGGGGGGGGTTGTATGGGGAGGGGGACTGGGGGACGGGGGTAACAGTTTGTATTATTATAGACATAGACTGGAGACCTATGGCTTCACCGAGGCAAGGCTGGGGGTGATCGCCGTGACATCGGACACAAAGGACACACGGACGTTTATGAATATGGAATGCTGCTATGAGAATTTGCACGTTCATACGCGCATTAAAAATGATACCCAGAGGGCAACGCGGTGAAAGAGAGCCAAAAACAGAGGAGGAGACGTCTGTCGTCCGTGCATGTGATTAAGAATCAGGTCTTAGGCGGTCTGAATGGAGAGCACACAGACTTTAGTTGGGTTGTGTTGCTGAGCGGGAGAGGGGAGAGAAAAGGCCGCGTCTGTCTCCTCATTAGCATGCCAGGCTGTGGAATGAAGTCCAACAAAAGATGTGGATTTGCTGAGCACTTGTTTAACCGTAGAAGCTGTTAGAGATAGCTCCTGAGATAGATCGAGCATTTGTGGGGCTTTGGACACTTTGTGTTTCAGTGGCTTAACATGGTATATCGCTGTTGAATTTGGTAAATAGCTTGAAAATGACTTATTTTGAATGTTGAACAATAAATAAAGTTAAAGCTTGCTAGGCTAAGTGACAAGGGCCAAAACGAGGAGCATCAAACTTTTATGATTATAATTATAATTATCATTATTATTTATTGTTAGTTATTATTGTTTTTCAATGGAAAGAAACTGAAAGGATAGTTTTTGAAGTCCTTCATGATCCAATAGCCAACGTCACAAAGTGACATTTTATCCTGAATAATATCGGGGTAGATAAAAGCAAAAAACACCAGAGTGTTATAATCTAATCCCCCCCCCCCCCCCCCCCCCCCCCTTGACCGAGCGGTGTGCAGAGAGAGAGAGAGAGAGTCCGAGGGGTTTGTTCGGGGACTCTTGGGCCCCGTCCGCGGGGCCTGGGAAGGAGCAGGCAGCAGAGTGCTGGGGCCACACAATGGGTTGGAGGTCACAGCCGCTTCCCAGCATCTCCTCCCCAGCCGCCCGGCCCCCGAGACCCTGCCGGGGATTAAGGGGGCGGCTGGATTAAGGAGTCGAGGTCCCCGCAAGACGCGCTCCTCTCTGGGGCACCGTGTCAGGATGGTCCTCCGGGGTTCATGGTCGTCCGAGGGAGCTGAGAGAGAGCGTGCGCACACTGAAGTGTCTGAGTTGTACCCGGATGAGCGTTGTAACCTTGAAACAACTTCCTCACTAGATGGTAAAATAATTGTGGAAGAGTGTGTGTGTGTGTGTGTGTGTGTGTGTGTGTGTGTGTGTGTGTGTGTGTGTGCTCCCAGCAGGAAAGGAGCAGCACAGGGACTGGGACTGCTCCATCTATCATTGTGTGTCTGTGATTGTGATTGTGAGCGGTTCCCCTGAGACGACCCACGGCTTTATGCTAGGAGGGTTATGAATGAGCACCACCACAACAGCCCCTGATCAAATGAATAATATTGTAAATGTCTTTGTGTGTGTGTGTGCATGCGTGTTTTGTGTTTTTGTGCATGTTTGTGTGTGTGTGTGTGTGTGTGCGTGTGTATGTATGTGTTCGGTGCCAAATGATGAGAGACAGTGCACTCTTTGACGCTTTTCAACAGTCTTAACTCCCTGGGATGCGATGGAGATTTATAAGTGCTGTCGGAGCGATTGCAGATCTCATCTTTATTCCCAAACGGCTTAAAAAAAAATCTGCACTCGTTGTCATCCGATGTATGAACACACGACTTTCCTGCTGTTGGACACGCTTAACTTGTCCCCGTTTCAGTTTTGTAACAGACCATAAAGGATTTAGTGAAGGACAGCGGAGGACGTTTAGTGAAGGCCAATCTCCAGATGATCTAGAAAAATACCCTTGAAGTTCCCACTATAAATGCATAAACTACACTAAAATGCTGCACACGTTAGAGTATATAAGTTGAAGCATACTTTTCGCATTGAACCACTTGCATATCACAAAGAGTCCCTCCTTCTCTTCGCATCATCTCCACCGCTTCCTCTCTTTCAATCATGTTCCTAGAATCGAAACCTGACCGATGACTAGGTTATAGGAACTATTAGAAGTTCTCTTATCTCCCTGCAGTGGCGATCACAGGAGTGCCGAGCAGGAAACCGCTATCACTGGATGACTTGAAATATAACTTAGTTCTGAGGGTTCCATTGGCCGCCGCCGGTAGCCCGACAACAGTGGTTTCTGGTCGAATGTCGGTTGCTCTAAACTAGAGACATGTGTGTGTTTTCTGAGACCGAAAATCAATGTTTGCATTTCTTAGTATTTTAAGCCAGCAAACGTTTGCAGGTTTTTTCATAGACTAAAACGACATAGGGCTGTGGGTTCATTCTTTTATTATATGCTCTGAACTCTGTGTCTTCCCAACCGTCATACTTGTTGTTTCTATATGGATGTGCCGTCTCTGGCTTCCCTTTTCGTGGTCAATAATGTTAATTGGGTTTTATTTAGTCAGACGAGTTGCCAAACCAAATAGTCTAATCAACACATTTTCTTTCAATACTTATCAACTCTTCATGTGTATCTGTGTGTGTCTCTGTGTGTGTTTGTGCAGGAGGAATTTTCTTCTTGGAGATTGGAAGACATCTGCATTCTGAAGTGTGAAGTCTGAGCCGGGAGATTCATTGGGTAACACTGCTTCTATTTTTAACCCCAATGTTCTCCCTAAACTTGTCTCTTCCGGGGCTGGAGGGAACAGGGTACCGCTGTAGCAGCAGTTTCATCGCCGTGCGTCTCTTCCACACCGTTGTGGGTGTCTGGGGGTCTAGGGGGGGGGGGATCGCACCCCCCACGGCTCCTGCCTAGCGATGACTTTAATATATGCGTCCCCTGCTCTCCCTGCTCTCGTTCTCTCCACCCCTCCGTCCGTCTCTCTCACTCTCACTGATGCCGGTGGCTTCCTAATTGGTTCATTTCTATTCTGATGACTGTGACTGCCCCCACCTCCCCGTGTGTGTGTGTGTGTGTGTGTGTGTGTGTGTGTGTGTGTGTGTGTGTGTGTGTGTGTGTGTGTGTGTGTGTGTGTGTGTGTGTGTGTGTGTGTGTGTGTGTGTGTGTGTGTGTGTGTGTGTGTGTGTGTGTGTATTTCAGTCTGTGTTTGTGTGTGAGTGAGTGTGTGTGTGTCTGTTTCCCGCCGTCTTGTGTGCGAGTGTTTGTGAATGCCTGTGCGTGTTCATGCCCTTACTATTGTTATGCATGTGAATATAAATGTGCATTTATGTGTGAGTGTGCACCTGTCCCTGAGTGTGCATGTATTTGAGTCTGCATGTGTCTGTGAGTGTGTATCCGTCGGTGAGCGTGCACGTGTCTCTGAGCGTGCACGTGTCTCTGAGCGTGCACGTGTCTGTGAGTGTTCCTCTGTGGCAGACAGCAGCCCTGCATCAGTCCCAGGCTGGCGGCTCCGTCTACACGGTGGGCGTTGAGCTGCTTGTTTACTTCCCAGCCCTCCCTGCCGGCTCTCTGGGGGCCCCCCTCATGTAGGGCCGGATGTCTCCGGGGCCGCTAGCACTCGGGTCTCCTCACACACAGACCCCTCACTGCAGAGAGGCCGGGGTCTCGCCCGCCTGTAGGGGACAGCAGACGTTAAAGACGACTTCTCTTTCTAATGCGCTTGATCCAACTCTGTTTATTAAACCGACGTCGAGCCAGTACTGGAGCAGTGGTTTGAGCTTTGAACTGTTCACACTCGGCACCTATAACCACCAGGATCCTAGCATCAAAGACAAGCACTCCCGAAAAATGAAGGGAATATCCTTCCAGTACCTGGAAGTCCATTCTAAATTCTCTGTGATCTGATGGTTTGGTCTGATCGGGTCGTTTCCTATCCCCACAGACTCCCCCTCACACGCACGCACACACACACACACGTGCACGCACGCACGCACACACGCCAGCTTGAGGTAAAACTAGACCTCATGTGGGGCGAGAGGGGGAGAGGGGGAGGAAGGGGGGAGGCAGGGTGAGTGATGGTCTGGTCCCGCGGTGCTGTAGAGGAGGTGAGGCGTGCGCTGGAGACGTTTCTCCACACGTCTCACCACGGTTGTCTGGGTTACCACCAGGTCTCTAGGAAACAACAGCCCCTAAATCTATCCCCCTGCAAGCGTAAGCACTCACACAGACACACACAGACGCGTAGACACACACCTACACATGCACACATAGACACACACACACACACACACACACACACACACACACACACACACACACACACACACACACACACACACACACACACACACACACGCCTAAGCATACACAAAGACACACACACACCTACACCTACAC
>NC_079433.1:14639580-14652080 GCF_026213295.1 Gadus chalcogrammus | reverse complement strand
TGGCAATGCCTTCTCAGTCATCGGCCTTCAGATGCATTTGTTGCTTAGACCTCTCTTATTAAAGGTGTCCTCTGTCATCTCATCTGTCTCTGGTGCACGGGTCCCACGTCTATAGGCGTCAATACGCCTGCCTGGGTCAGAGAAGCTCAGACTGTGGACGTGTGAAAGCAGGAAAACTGCACTCTCGTCCACCTTTGTATCTCACTCTCTTCTTTTATGTCTGTCTGCCTGGTTGTCATCAACAGAAGTTCATCCATACAATGCCCCCAACAATACAGACACGCGACAGATGACAAGCACACACACACATGCACAATGCCTTCTGTGTTTGTGACAGCATTAGGTGCGGTCTGTGTGTTTCCAGATAAAGAACAGATTTGATTTGTTCTGCAGCTCATTGGCGGTCTGGCTCCATATTCTCCCCATGGCAGGCACCCTTCTGAGGACACAGAGTCCCCATAAACACACACAAACATACACACACACACACGTATGCCTCAAACATCCCTAGCTGGTAAGGATCAGAGTAGTGTTTGAAATTCCTGCGTTTTTACTCCCTAAACATTTTTTTTTACAAGAAAGGATTTTCCAGTTTCCAGAGTTTTTGATGGCATGAAACGCAGTCTAAGCCACATTCCTTCCCTCACAAGTCCTCAGTTCTCTTCGAGTGAACACTGTAGAGAGAGCAAGGAGACACCAGCGGGATAGAGTGTGCGTATTTACTTAAAAAATTCACCTCACTTATTGCAGGAATTTGAGAATGGCGATTTACCATTTGACTGGTGACCAATTGTATTTGCATCAAATTGAGTGAAATACATTTTGACCCATTTTACAGAGACAAAAATGCATATTCAATTATCTACTACCATTTGGTCATTCAGCTGACATTTAGTTATCTAGTTGTCTGACTCAGTGACTTCCAGTGAACTCCAACACATGTCATTCAGGAAGAGCAGGCATAGATTAGGGTGTAGCAAAGCCAAGCCACACGCAACACTGCTGGCTGTCACCCACCACCTAGGTGACTTTTGACCGGTTTATTGTAAAGGTTTGATAATGATACGTGGCCTACAGTGCTCCATGTTGCCCTGCAGGAGAGCTCCCCCTGAGTGTGTGTGGAGATGGCTGGTTTAACCTGTGCCCACTGATTACTCCATATGCAACAGGTGAACAGGCTTACCCAGCCCCTGATCCCAATCACACCAGCCATCATCCACACACACAACCACATAGGGCATTTTGCTGAAGCCTAACAGGTTGGCTGTGGTCATTGGAGGGTTCAGAACCCGGTTTGTGCTGGCCGGGGGACCGACACCCTAGCCAGGGAGCTATTCTGCCTACGTATTGACCGATTGCTATGCACTCATGTTCATCTACTGTTTCACTGTTGTTCACTCCTCGAGCAAAACTCCACAACACACACCACCTGTGAAGCTCGGCCTTCACCACACTTCCCTGGGATTTTGTTTCTTTTTTTTTCCCTCCGTGTCCGCCCTCACCCATAAATAGCACTGATGGGTAGAGAGCGCCGTTGCCATGGAGACACAGTGCCGATGGCAGACGGTAATTATTCTGGTTTTAGTGCCAACCGTGGGGGGAGAAGAGGGGCTGGCACATGCTCCGGCGAGGTACGTGACACACCTGGCCCGTCTTGGGCTGTCTGGGAGATCAGTGAGGCTGAAGGTGAACTGGTCGTAGTTACCTGAGGGACAACCAGCGCCCTCGGAGCAGTGGTGGACGATGCTGGTTGGAATTTTTATTTTGTTCGAACAATGATTGTTGTTGTTTTTTTTTCAATCAACAGGTGTGAGTGTTTGTTTGTGTGGGTGTGTTTTAATTGCAGAAAATTGCATTATAAGTGACTTGTGTGCGCACATGCACACAAACACACAAACACGCACACACATGGTGTGTGTGTGTGTGTGTGTGTGAGACTGTTGTTTGCGTCATGGTCACCTGACACACTCACATCATTGTTCTCTCACACTGGCACCAGGATGATCCATACCAATGCATTCCTCACATGACCCCCCTCCCCCCTACACACACACACACACACACACACACACACACACACACACACACACACACACACACACACACACACACACACACACACACACACACACAGATGATGTCACACGATCACTATGACCTCTCGGCTACATTGGTTCATTGAAACGACATGTTCATGTTCTGCATGTTCCTCTGTGTCTCCCATAATAACAACACTCACACACAGACACAGTGCTTCGTTGCAGTCTCTCGCTCCCTCTCCCTCCATTCAATTAAATTCAAAGCACTTTATTGGCAGCATTTTAAACGTACATTTTCATTGTCCGATAACATGAACATATTTTACTCGTGGGCCATAAAATGGAAATGCAACACAAATACGATAACAAGATCTCTCCCTCTCACTGTGTGTGTGTGTGTGTGTGTGCGTGTGCGTGTGTGTGTGTGTGTGTGTGTGTTTCGGCTGTATAGCTGTGTATGCTATTTCCGGTATGATTTAGTGCTTGCAGGTGTACAGGACAAGCCATTCTTCATTGCTGATCTTTGCTCGGGTTGTACATTCTCAGTTCCTCATTCCCCTTGTTTATATGAGCACAGCTGCCATTAGCTACAGCATCATCTGTGATATGCAGTCGCAATTACTTATTCCACCTTCACTCTGTTATTTGTAGAAATATTGAACTCTCTCTCTCTCTCTCTCTCTCTCTCTCCAGGCTTGGTCCAGGGACTGACTCATCATTCCAGGTGTCAAGGTAGGGCTCTGATTGGCTCGTTTGCTTACCCCCTCCCCCCCCCCTCCCCGCTCCCCACCTCTCTGATTAATGACCATGACTCGTCTAGCTAGTGTGCGTTAATCACACATACATACAGTGGGACATATGGGGGAATCCGGATGCGCAGGCGGGCCGGCTGTGTGGAGCTAATGGATTGCTCCACCACTGGGACCCTGTTGTCTTCGCAGCTACGCTAAACAAGCTCGTCCCTGGGTTCCCACGTTCCATGCCTTGGTAGCGTAGCGTTGCAATGTATTGTGCATATAGCTTAGGTTGCAAAGTGACAAAGTTCCATACCACACACACACACACACTAACACACACACACACACACACACACACGCGCACACTCAAAACACAAACACTTTTTGGGATTCAAGAAGAGGATATTTTACTTCCGAGAGAAATTTTCCTATATGTCCTGTTAGCTGTTTGATTGACTGGTGGAGGGGCGGGCTTAGCGGGAGATGGATAGCCAAACCGACAGGTTGACAAGCGGAGTGACACTGAGCTTTTCCCTGACGCTTCGCCTTTTGAGTCTGTCAGTCAATTTGCCTGTTCATTGCTGACTCCCCCACATACACACACACGTACACGCACACACACACACGCACACAGTCTGGTTCAGTTCCTCTTCATCCTTTTGTTCGTGCATTTCTCTTTTTCCATTTAAGCTTCGTTCTAGTTCCTTCTATCAGCCACCACCCCTGCAGTGTCTCCGTCCCTGTCGCATCTACTGCAACACACAAACATTCTCTCTCTCTCTCTCTCTCTCTCTCTCTCTCTCTCTCTCTCTCTCTCTCTCTCTCTCTCTCTCTCTCTCTCTCTCTCCTGTTTGCTCCCTCTCTCTTCATTTTGCGGTTGTTGCCTATATTTATATTCTCAAGTTCTGCAGGGGTGAGTGGGTTCAGAAGACAGGTCGAAGGCAGACAGTCCAGAGTGGCCTCCCCCTCTACACTCCCTAACAGTCAGATAACATGGAGAAGGCTTTGTGAAACCAAACTTTGGTTGTAAGAGGGAGACGTGAGGTGCTTACTTAGTATCGGCATGCGCAGGGAACAGACACCAGTTGTGGATGCGGTGGCACGAGCCCCCACTGCAGCAGACTGGATCCGGTCGCTCTCTCTGCAGTGCACTGCGGTTTAACTCTGCTCTGAGCTGACACCTGCTGGCCGTGTTAGGTAATTTAAGGGCTGTCGCTCTTCCGGGCGATATCGGACCGTCGCCTTTTTAAGGATGGGTTGTCGAGGCAATGTTGAATTAATCACTTTTGCCGCAATGATTTGGTATTGATAATGCAGGATCGTGTGTCAAAATGAGAGTACATGGAAATGACTACATTAGAATTATGTGATTATATTTAAGAAATTCAAGAAAATCCAAATCCCATCGAATATTGAATGTCTCATTAACAAAAATACACTTGACGATGCCCTTAAACATATCCATCTGTTTGTAGTTGAAGACATCTGAATCTTGCCATCATTGTTTCAGGAGGCAGTAGGGATTAGAGCTGAGATGTTTGTTTTTCACAGAGATTTTTATTAAGTTATAGAAAGATGGAAACAGATCCATAAAACACTGGATCTATTTCTGCCTAACTGCTCAAATAATGCCATAATTCCCAGACATGCACTTTACCGGGCATGGTGCAGAATACTCTTTCTCTTCTTTCTTACTGGTTACATTACCTTTAGAGGTCACATGAATTCATTTAGAGTAATATACATGTCCTGAATGCTCACTTCATACATGACTGTATGTGATGAATATTTTACATAATATGTACTTATGGGATTGTATTTTTTCATTCTTCTCTTTCTTCTCTCCCTCCCTCCCTCCTTCTCCCACCTCCCCCCCGCCCTCCCCCCTCTCCTCCCTCCTCCCTGCCTCTCCCTCCCTCTCTGCCTCCCTCCATTTCTCCCCCTTCTTCCTCCGCCCTACCCCTCCCTTCCTCCCCCCCCTCCCTCTCCTCTCCTCCCCCCTCTCCTCTCCTCCCCCCCTCCCTCTCCCTCCCCCCTCTCCCTCGCTCCGCAGCCTGCCAGAGACCAGCACCTGTTCTCCATGCTCAGGCCCAGTGTGTGATGAGTCATGGCTCCGGTGCTGAGCGGAGTGTCGTGGTGGGGTCCGGAGGCCGGCGTGCTGGGCTCCGGGGCGGGGGCGGCGGCCTGGCTGGGCGGAGGTGGGGGGGAGCTGGGTGTGGTGGGGGCCCTGACCACCCTGACCGGCCTGGTGCTCCTCTCCCTGCTGCTGCTGCTGCTGTGTGCCAGCTGCCAGGGGTGGGTGGCACACACACACATACACGGACCCCCGCGTGCACGTTGTGCAGGCGTGTCAGCGTGCACGCAGATGCACACATTCGTACGCATGGCTATGCGCTCACACTCACACACGCTCACACACACACACACGCGTGCGCGCACACACACGCACACGCTCATGCACGCTCACACACAAACATGTGCGTGCAATCACACATTCAGAACCTGCAAGTTTAAATAGAAGCGCACTGTCTCACACATACTAAGTACACACTCACAACAAGTGCAGAATAATCCTATCGCTTTTAGGCCTCTACACTATCCTGCCTAGTCAGAATATTGACAAAACGGCCCACTGGAGTCCTAGTGTTTCAGTCACACATCGTGACAACATAATAACATCCTACACTCCCCCTTCCCTCCCCCCTTCCTCCCAGGCAAAAGAAAACCAATGGACATGCTGGAGTGGACAATGAGAACCTCATCAATGGAGTAAGTATGGCAACATGCAGAATACTCTGGCATCAAATCTACTATCATCTTTTCGCTATCAGTAGCAGTAATAATACACTGATGCAAACGTTTGTGTGTGTGTGCGTGTGTGTAAGTGTATGTGTATGTGTGTGTGATTGTGTATAAAGTAAATGTGTCCTTGTGTATGGCACATATAGTGTGCATCTTTAATGACCACAGGGGAGTTACACTCAGTTACATCAACACACGCTCCACATCACGCAAACACACATTCTAATGGTGTTTCACGTCTTACTAGAGTTCTGAGACGTATGAGTTCAAGAGGTCAAAGGTCAACGATAAATTTTGACACTCTTTTTTGTGTAATTGCTACTAAAGGAAAATTAATTATTCTTGCAATGTATTATTCTTGGAGGCGTGCCTAGATGACACATACACAGACACACACACACACACACACACACACACACACACACACACACACACACACACACACACACACACACACACACACACACACACACACACACACACACACACACACACACACACATATATCAATCCTAGTACCCTGTCAAACTCGAACCAGCTCATTACATCAAAATAAATATAATTTTAATCAAGGACTTTTTTTTAAAACACTATTATGTCCAACCAAATGGCACACAAGAATATAAATATGAATCTCCTTATATGAGAAAATGACGTGTACTCCACACACACACACACACACACACACACACACACACACACACACACACACACACACACACACACACACACACACACACACACACATACACACACACACACACGCATGCAAAACTTCATTCTGACTGACAGGATCCAGATGGGCTAGTATATTTATATTATCATCGGATGTGGTTTGGAGGCACTTGTTCTATTTCACCATCTTGAATTTCAGTTCCTTTTAAATTTGCGTTTGAGTTGCAGAAAAAAGTTTGTAAAAACCCACGTCCTGTGGATTCAGTTGACCCATATAGCCCTCATCGGTGTCAGCTCCTTCTGGATGGTTCAACCTATGTCCTCTGCTTTAGGACTCGCCTCAAGCACCACTTAACTGTGACTAATGCCTGGCTAATGGCTAAATGACAGCGCTGAATTATATTTTGGTCACACACACACACACGCACACGCACACGCACACTCACAGGCGCGTGTGTGGGCCTGCATGCTTCCTCAGGTACCACTGGCTTCTGATCGACCTGTGCTATCCGTGGCAGTGCCGTCGCAGAGTGTTCAAATTGTTTAACCACAGTTGGATTCATTCAGATGTGCCAAACTGTCAGGGGCTAACAGGTTAGCCACCGTCTGCTAATTGCCGTCCCAGTGCGACGCTGCATTAAGATAGACTCTTTTCACAGACGCATCATCGTAGGCTAAATACAGGTGTCACTCATAACCGTAATTACGGATGTTGTCTCTTTATACGGGTGGTTGCACCAGGAGAGGACTCTTCTGTTGAAGATATCGCCATGGGTTACGGCCGGGCCCCCGTACATGAGTCGGGCCATAATTAGTGTTATGAGGGACACCTGTTGTGTTTGTTGAACGATGAGGTCTCTGTGAAAAGGTTCTATTCATTGAAGTGGATCTTATCTTATTTAATGAACAATGAAAAAAAATGATATCCCATTAACCAGACAAATACCCTTAATATTAATTTACTTTTCTACAATGGTGGAAGATGAAACGTGACAAGCAATGCAATGTTTTTCAAATCCCATCTTTTAGTTTGTCATATACAGTCATATTTTAATAATTCCATATTTATTTGATCTGTATAAGTATGTATTTGTACCTGTTAAACAATAGATTTGATACAGCAGGTATAGCTATACTAGTAGGTGGCCACTAGGGGGCGTTGCTGGGCTGTATGTTTTTTTATCTATATCACTCCATCATTCTGAAAGATGGACATAAAAAGACAAAAAAAAAGACAGAAAAAAAACGTTTTTACTTATGTTTTTCAAACCTTGGGATTCTACGTGACAAGTGGTCTAGATTAAAGCAATGCTTTAGTTTGGGTTTTCAGAATCGTGCTAATGATTGCCTACATTTGCCCAATTCTGTTTATTTGAGCTCTCAAGCAGCCTATCAATATTTTTCATTGTTGTCTTCTTCACTCATTCAATCATTTAGTTTGGATTTCCTTTAAAGGTCGATATTAAAAAACATATAAAAAAAAAAATATTTTTATTACGTCCGAAAAACAATCGTCAAATAAATAAGTAGTAAAAAACTAAATCCTATAGATTAGAACCCTCTACTATTTAAACTTCCTGTTTCTCTTTCATTCTCTCCTGTCTGAGTCTCTCTATCACAGTCACACTGATCCATTGCAGTGCATCAGTTTAATTAAGATAATGATGTACAGCTGTGTCATCTCATTCAACTCCTCAATCCGTTTAGTTGGGTTTGCTTTATCAACCACTGATTAGATTGCAATCCTGTGACCCCATTATGCAAATCTTTTGTATGCATTAATAATGAGAAATCGTAGCTAATTTACATGTTATTACCGATTGTATTTATTTCACGTCAGGATGCTTCACTTCTAATTCACAAACACCGGTGTTGGCTAATTTTGTGAAGATGTTATTAGGCCAATTATAGATGCGCATAAGTGTGCCATTGCTGTTGAAAGTTGTATAGGTCCTATTGCCAACCATAGGACCAGACCCATTGAACGAAATCTCAAACTAAATGAAAAGCTTATTCCCCCAGAACCCAGCAACACTGAAACCATGTTTTAAGTTCATCTTTTATCGCTATCCATGTTCCCATTTACGTTTTTCACCCCGCAGTGCTAAAGCTAACCCTGGTCCTGTCTAACGTTGTGCAGGTGTCAGAGAGAGAGACGTTCACCCAGTCCGTAGACAGTCCCGCCACGGACCCGGCTACCAGCACCTCTCAGAACGGCCCTCTGACCAGCGCTACAGGTGAGCCTGGACACATTCACTGGAGCGTTCACCTTTAGTCAAATTAGAAATGAAAATTCATTTATAAAAGCAGATTTATAACAGTTTGCACCGAGCAAAGTGCTGCACATAGTGCATTCAGTAGGCAAACATGAAGGCAAAATAACAACAACAACATTAGAATCAAATAAAAATAAAAGACATGAAACCCGGACCCATCCACACACAAACAAAGGCAGTAGTGCAGAGGTCAGATAGCTAATGGGGAGGGAAGGCAAGGTTGTACAGGTGGGTTTTTGAGCCTTGATTTAAAGGCATAAATGGAGGGGGCATCACGTATGTCGGGTGCCAGTTGGTTCCACGAGCGCGGAGCAGCTACTGCGAAGGCCCGGTCACCTTTTTGTTTGAGTCTGGAGCTGGGGGATGTGGAGAAGACCCTTTTTAGAGGATCTTAGGGACCTAGGGGATGAGTGGGGGTGTAAAAGGTCTGATATATATGATGGGGTCTGACCATTGAGGGCTTTGAACACCATAAGAACGGTCAAATGATCCTTTGTTGTACTGGCAGCCAGTGAAGGGAAGCAACGGGTGTGATATGCTCCCACTTTTTTGACCCAGTCAACAGTCTTGCTGCTGCATTTTGAACTATTTTGAGGCGTGATATGAGGGACTGAGGGAGACCAAGGTAGAGGGAGTTGCAGTTATCCAGCCGTGATGTTATGAAAGCATGGATGACTATTCCCAGATTGTGGTATGATAGGGAGTGCTTTATTTTAGAGATGGTTCTGAGCTGGTAGAAGCTGCTCTTCACGACGGAGGAGATTTGCTTACTGAAGCATATCTCCGAATCAAAACTGACGCCCAGATTTCTAGCAGCTGGTTTTATGCAGTAGCGTGCAGTGGCCCTTCATTTCGGTGGGGCAGAAACTACTGGCGTATATGACCACACCCACAATTTATATATTTTTTTAACATGTATATTTTGAGCTACATTAAAAGATGTTAACTAAACTAATTAAGTAAGAATTAATTGAGTAAGAATGAAGTATAAACGAATAGCTTTATGTAACTGCGCGCTTTTGAAGTGCCATCCGCAAAACTCGTCATATGATGTGGGCTGATTAGAATAGCCTATGTGCAATGGAAACACCAACTAGGTCTGCAAAAAGTTATTCCTCCATCTTTTATTTTAAAAATCAGCTGAAGAACATACAAATAACTGCTGAAAAAATAAATAAATAGGCTACAATGCCATAACAATTCCACCCGAATGTCTTTTTTCTGTCAATAGACAACATAGGCTTAGCAGGTGCATTGCAAATACATTAATGAAAAGTAGAAATAAAACGTACATAGGCTACTATAGACAGGCCTATACAGAATGCATTCGGCAACATCAAACAAACAAACATAGCTTATAAGAATCAAAAGAGTCATCAATCAAGCTATCAGACCTTCGATCATTTATACAGGAACTTGGCCCGACAATCTCGTGTGTGCAAATTTCTCAATAACAATTCTGTTAAAATCAGGTATTTCTCAATAACAGCTCTGTTTGAATCAGGTATGAAATCAGGTTTTCAATTCATTTATTTTTACAACAAAAAACTGTGTTTCTTTTTGAGCAACCACATAGCCATTTTTTCTTCTCATACCATGCTCGGGAGAAAGTTCTGTTGTACGTTTTCCCTCTATCCTTCGTTTGTTGGTTAATACGAATACGGTTTGTCTGGTCCAAGATGTTGGATGGCTAATTTATCTCCAAATTTTAACCCATCAAATGGGTTTTTTAACAGAGAATCAACAGTGTTTATCGCAGGTGCAACACCACTCGCCATGTCTACCGAAAGACGTCAGTCCTAGAATATGACCATGGGGCAGACTACTTTACGACCATATCTTCGTCTCATAGCGCGGATTGCAATTCTTATTGCAGCCTGCAGGGTTATGCGAGAAACATACGGAGGGACGCGGTCGCTGAGCTGCCCGGGCCCCAACATTGCATGACACGTTAAACTCAACTAGAATCGCCACCATCATCCAAAATGTGATGTCAACAGACCAAAAAGTGTTGGAAAGCCTACAGAAACTATAGATAGTTAATGTTACAATCACGTTATTAAAAGTAAAGTTGGAGCAATGATTGACTGATGATATACTTACTCTCAATGGCCGACGTGTCCTTAAAAGAAGTTTCTCTTCATCAATCATCTATGGCAAAATACCAACCCTAACCTTTACTAGACGTTTGGTCCTGCTCCCCCGGCCCCCCCCCAGTTCTGACGGACACCCAGATAGACACCAGCCCCCAGCCCTCGGAGGAGGAGCTGCTGTCCAGCCAGACCGACCTGCGGTCCTCCAAGTGCCCCCAGGACCGGGAGCTGCCTCGCATCCCCCCCAACACCGGCCTCGCCGAGGCGCAGGCCGCCGGCGAGAGCACCTACGAGGTGGGTGCCCCTCTCCGTACCTCTCACTGCGCCTCTAAAGTGTGGCATTGAGCAATGGATCGATGTGGACTCTGGCCTTTGGCCTGAAGGGTTATTCACTCCTAGGATGGGGACGCTACTTATTCATTGAGATGTTCTGTTCCTCCATGCATTTGGCAAACCATGCATTTTAAACGCAGGATACAGATGCAGACTAACGTATATTTTATCTTGACTGTAGTGATAGACCAAAGTCATTTAACAAATCCGATAACGGGTTAGGAAGCAGATTTATTGCTAACTTATTTCACGGGCGGAGAAAACCCCCGGGTTACTTAAGTGCTTTAGTGGTCAAGCCTTACACGACCCCCCCCCCCCTTCCCCCAGGTGGTGAAGGAGATGGCGGCGGCGTCCCGGGACCTCAGCGCCGAGGACTCCCTGTACGAGACGGTGAAGGAGCTGAAGGGCCACGCCGCCGGCTCCGCCGCCGGCCCCGCCCCCGCGGGCAGCGTCCGGCAGTTCAGCCTGAACAACGGCTCCGCCCACGTGGCCCCCAACTGCCCGCCCCCGCCCGTCCCCAACGGCCGGCCCAGCCCCGGCCCCGGCCCCGGCCCGGGCCCCAGCCCCGGCACCCCGGAGCGGGGGCCCCTGTGCTCCGGGGTGGAGTACGCCTCGGTGGACCTCAAGAAGAAGAGCCGGCACAGCGCCAACATGGAGGCCAAGAGGAGCTCCGGCCATAGCGCCGGCGGAGGTGGTGGAGGTGGGGGTGGAGCTGGGGGTGGAGGCGGAGGTACAGAGGGCAGGGAGCCGGAGGGGGACGGGGAGCCGGAGGAGGAGGACCCCCCACCCCTGCCGGAGAAGGTTCTGGATATCAACGACAACCAGCCGCTGGCGATGAACGGGCCGACGGACGCTGGGCTGGCCAACGGAGAGGTACGGAGAGAACTGGGGTGTTTGGTGTGTGTGTGTGTGTGTGTGTGTGTGTGTGTGTGTGTGTGTGTGTGTGTGTGTGTGTGTGTGTGTGTGTGTGAGTGTGAGTGTGTGTGTGTGTCTGCGTGTGTCTGCATGTGTCCGTGTTTGTGTATCTAATATTATTATTATTAGGTTTTGTGTTAATGTGTGTGGACAACTTCCTCTGTAACAACAGGTAAAAATTGCCTTGACCTAGAAGTCGACCTTTTAAACTACCTCATCCTCCTCATCCTCAGGATGACATTTCCAACTGCAAACACAACGAAACACAGGAAGAAATTATTAACTAGAAACCCTCAAACTCGATTTTATTCTCTCTCTCGCTCTCTCCCTCTCTCGCTCTCTTCCTCACTCTCTACATCTCTCACTCACTCCTCCTCACTCTCGACATCTCTCTCTATCTCCCCCTTTCCCTCACTCTCTACATCTCTCTCTATCTCACCGTCTCCCTCACTCTCTACATCTCTCACTCACTCCTCCTCACTCTCTACATCTCTCTCGATCTCGCCCTCACCCTCACTCTCTACATCTCTCTGTCACTCCTCCTCACTCTCTACACCTCTCTCCCTCACTCTCTATATCTCAGTATAACTGCAGTTGCTTGCCACTTAGGAAACAAGCAGTATTTATTAA
>NC_079433.1:14624580-14637080 GCF_026213295.1 Gadus chalcogrammus | reverse complement strand
GAGACAAACACCCCCACGCACAGCCAGAATGTAATTTGCGTGGCTCCATGTATTCACCCAGCAGGGACTCCCCAGGGGTGATTTTAGGTTAACCCTATGCATACCAGGCGTTATGTTTGCCTATGACCACGGGCTGGCCCTCATTTGTCTTGTCAGACAGATAGAGTAATGCAAGTGTCAGGCGGGCTGTGAGTGTGCGTGTGCGTGTGTGTGTGTGTTTGTGAGAGAGTGTGCGAGCCAGCTGGCCCCTATCACTATGACATTTAGTCTAGCTTGGTGATGGATGACATCAGCTAAAGAAAGACATACACACCCACACACACACCCACACACACACAAACACACACACAAACAGACACACACACACACACACACACGCACACACACACACACACACGTTTGCATACGCATACATACATATGCATACATACATACTTGCATACACACATACATTTACACATTACATACACACATAAATAGATGTATTTTAATGAGAGAGAGAGTCCCCTCCACTCGCTCTCTCCCTCTCCATCTCCCCTCCTCACATAGACATAGATTGGAGGAATAACTCCTCGTAATAACAATCGTTTGGCTCGCTGTCGCCTGCAGTGGCTCACACCCTCCTGATGGCAGCAGCAGGATATGAAGTTGACCTGGTCATTGGGGCTGCTGCACATTTATAGCACGGAGGCTCATCGACAGACCGGAATACTAAACCACACAGCACTGCGGGCTGGATGATGGACGCTGGCTGCTGCTAGATGGAGAGATTGGAGTTAAAGGAAGTGTTTGTTTGCCTGTGTTTGTGTGGATTAGTTTATTGACTATATCTGTGTGTGCCTGTCTATGTGAATAGGAGGGTGTGTTTGTGTGATTTTATGAGGCATGGAAAGCATGTGCATTTTTATGGACTTGTGTCTTGGATATTATTGGCTAAAGATACATCAACTGTCAGAGTACACATACCCTTGTGGCCGTGCAGTGGGCTTGAAGAGATTGGTGTTTTAATCATACTTGAGCGATGACTTGGGGAGGAGATGGAGGGGGGAGGGGCAGTGATTCTGATGATATGCAAGGATACGAACGTTTAGAGGGACGACCCCGCTCTTGGACTTGAGGCATGTTCCGCGCTGGCGTTCCCGTCGCCCCGGCGCTGCCCCGGCGTCCGCCCCTGGGGGAAATCCCCCTGATCGGTCGGCTAATTAAGGGCAGACGAAGAGGCGGTCACCTTCACGTCTCCGGGATCACGGCGGATCGATAAAAAGTAATCATGTCTCCGGACAACCGGGGACTACCGACAGCGGTGAAGGAATCGCGTATCGATTTGTTTAAGGCGGGCAAACGGTGACAACTGTTGCTGGCAGGGTGTGGCCGCGCTGTCGCTGTGCCACATGGGACAAGCTAGGAGAGGGGAGGGGGGTTGGGGGGTTGGTTTGATGGATGGACTCTCTGGCCCCCCCCCCCCCCCCCCCCCCCCCCCCCCCCCCCCCCCCCCCCCCCCCCCCCCCCCCCCCGAGAGCTGAGGCATGACAACCCGCCTACCAACCGTCTTTATGATTGGTCGGTCACTTGTTGACCAACTGCCATTTTATTCAATTTTTCCTTTCTCCTCCCTGTCTTCTCGACATCTTCAGCGAGATCCCCTTTGATACAAAGTATTTCACGCACCAAAAGGATTAAAGATGTGAAGAAGTATTAATAACAATCATGCGGGGCTATTGACGTTTTTCCCCTGTTGGGTCTCCTTGGCGGTTTGGTGACGCTGTCGGATGCGTGCGTCTTGATTAATGGCGCTGGCCGTCGATCAGAGCACGTTAGAGCTAACAGAGGCAGAGCACCAAAACATCACACACTCTGTCACCCCCTATCGACTTTCAATCTAAGGCTTCGGTTAATGAATGAGCGATCGCATGTAACATCAGCTCCACATCCGAGTGACACAATCACACCGGACGTGTCTGTGAGCTCCATCCGATTGTGGGATCATTCGGGTCATTGGTGTATTGTAAATTGCTTTGTTTAAACAGGTTAGTCCTTTAATGTAATGCAGCCATCATCGATAACAAAATTTCATTTGGTTTAAATTTTTTGCAATTGCCTCTCTTGTAAAAGCTTTTATTGGCATTTTTCTTATATTCCAGTTTGACATTTGAAATGATATTGGAAAATTAAACCAACTTCCTCAGAGATATGAAGTCAAAGAATTGCTGACATTAATGGGACTTCTGTTACTATTATTACTTTTACTATCAACGCCCAAAAAGGAATAGCGCCCATCTGAATATAAAACATCCAAATTGTTCTGAAAGTACTAAAAGAGCCCCAAGATTAATCCGCAACGCAGAACAATCTTTCCTTGAATCTGCTGATTACAGCGTCTGCCTCCATGTCTCGAACTCTTTTCCAGACTGTCTATTTCATTTTCATTTCTTTTTTTCTTCGCTCCTCTGGCTGTCACACAAAAAAATAAATCAATCCTGTTTTGCTGCTTTTTCTTTTACAGTCCTACTCGTCTCTGTCTCGCTCACCCAGCCTGGAGAACCACATTATGGCAGACAATGAGGTAGGTGTCTGCTAAACTCAACAGTGTTCTCTCCGACTGTCTCCCCCAGTCTCTTCATGGCAGCTGATCTGCATTGCGGGGACAAATCATCTGCCATTGCGGAAGATTTTCTGCTGAAAATGTTTTAGTATGTGAATCGGGGGAGATGAGCTTACACCTTAGTCCTAACAAAAGACAGGCGGGCAAAGAATTAACACAAGAGAAATCTACGTCTGAGAACCAATTCTGAGATAATAGCTTGACAGCACATTAATATTAAAGATAGATGCGTGATGAAGCTTGGTATGAAATAGTTGGTATAAAAGTGTTTACATTTAGTCATTTTGTATCCAAAATGTTTTACACGTGAGAACAATCAAAGTACAGGCCTACGTACTAAAAGCAGCCAGAACAGTTTCTAAAAGAAAACAACCGCACAGGCTAGCAAAGGCTCAAGGAATCAGAGGATGAGGTGAGCAGTATTATTACACAGGTCCCTAACGCGTGCCCGTCCCCCACTCTCCTCCAGTCTGCAGTGTACTCTATGGTGGACAAGTCTAACTGCGTGGGTGGCCCGGAGACCGGGGAAGACCGGGAGCACGACTACACCAGCATCGCCGAGATGAACGGCATGGTCCCAGCCTCGTCATCCAGCGACCTCTACGCCACCGTGAGAGACATTTACGCCCAGCCGGAGAGCCCCCAGCGCGGGGCGGAGGGGGAGGAGGGCGACCCCGCCGGCGCCGAGTCCACGGAGCCCTGCTACGAGACCATCCGGACCCCCAAGGCCGTGCCCGACCCGGAGGAGGGTGGGCCCGGCCTGGCCGCGTCGCCGGGGGCCATGGAGGGATCAGATGGCGTAAGGGTGGAGCCCGACTACGAGTGCCTCGGGGAGATGGGCGCGGAAACCTCGCGTCTCTGACTTCCTGTCTGTACAGGAAACGCCAGTTTGGAGCCTTGTGGGTTATAGGTCAAGATCAGTGGACTTCGCCAAAAGACTTGAGTGTCGTCTCCTCTCCCAGTTTGACATCCCGTGTTATTTTTATTTTTTTAGTCAGTACTTATGTGTTTTCTTTCAACTGCTTCGGTACGCTTAACGGATACATATCTGGCCCTTTGAATTCTCTCATCAATCAGGGTGAATTGGTACTTTTGATAACCTTCAACATAGTAGTGGCACAGTAATTGGGCATTCACTATATACAGGTGGGCACTTTTTAAATGATTTGGTTCAACACATTTAACCTCTGTTGACAACATAAACATGATTAACTTAAGTCTTCAAAAAGAGATCCTCAGTGTAGAGCGTTGTACGGAAAAAGCGAAATATAATGACAGACTAGAATAGTCGAAATTCTAGTGTGGCATTAGTAAAAAAAAACGTATAAACATTGAAGCAGCAACTCCAATGTTAGTTGAGGCTAAGCTCTACCAGAGAACTCAATGCCATAGCATTCCTGTTAACATGCACTTATGAAGGATATATATTTGCAGTTTGAATAGGGCAGCTGCAAACTAGTAACTAGTGTCTGCGTTGATTTTTAAGAGGAGACAGCTTCAGTTCAGATGTATTTCTCTTGAGCAGTCGGGGTGCCGTGTTGCCTGGCTTTTCCTCTGTCTGAGTGACAGCTCCCACTGGTAGTGTTTTTCACCTTGATAACAGCCACCAATTGGCTACTTGGCACGCTAATTGGGTACAGCATGCTAAGGTCTCAGCCAATCACAGCTCGGTTCTTTCTTCAACCGGGACCAACGATGTCAGTATAGACGGATATCCCTGGTGACTGTTGGTGAGCATTTAAAGAGGTTCTACTGTAAGAGATGGGAAGTCTGTGCTTCTACTTGCCACCCCAACTTGCAGCCATGCAAGACTTTCGAAAATACTACAAAGAAAACAATAATCTGAGAAATGTTGAAACCTAAATCAATAGTTCATTTGTACACATCGTATTGCTCATGCATATCATTTGTAGAGCTTTTTTTTTCTCATGGTATATTTTTTAAGAGATTCATATTTATTTTAAAGTGCTTTGTGTCATGTGATTGTTTGGTGTGCTTATGTGGTACATCTGTGAGAGGAAGTAAATCAGTTCTAGTAGGAATTAGGATGTGACCTAAGAAAAGTCTGTTCGCAAAGGCAATGACAGATGGCACGGTACAGATCTCTGCAACTTAAAAAAAATATAGTTTGAAAGGAAACAGTCTTGGTGTAACTATGGTTACATAATGTCATCTATTGTAAACATGTTTTTTTGGTTTCAAAATATTGGGACTAGTGTCCAAAGAATAAGAAAAAAGTTAAACTGCAATCTGGTATGGATGTATGCTACGCCTTATTTGATTGTTTTTACTATGGATATCTTTGGCCGTTTGCTAAGCCTCATGTAGATGTGTTCAGTATTTAATCCAATTGGCAGATCTTTTGCTTATTGGTTGACTCTAATGGTACTGCATTCGTATGACGCTTCTTAGGGACCTCCTGTTGATAATCTTCTATCATTGTTGTACAATTTGAATCTCCATTGCCTTACTAGCACTCTGAAAAAAGAACAAAATATCGACAGTTTGTACTGATGATATGCCATGCATTGTCATTTTACTCGCTATGAATTTGATGTATGCTTTTACCTATATTGTACGATGTCCATAGTGGTTGAATATGATTTTCTAAGTTAGCACTGATGTATGTCTGTAATGTTGTTTTAAGGGAAATATACAAAAAAACTGTTGTTAATTGGTTTATCTATCTATACCTTTGTGTTGTGCTGAAAAGTATTTTCCAATCAGTTGTTAAAACAAAAAATGGTACCTTGATTCGGTACCTGCATCGGTAACACACAGTTGACTTACGGTACTTTATTTAAAAGCTGTAGAATTTATGTCTGTGTGTTGTTTGATGTTTATTTACAAAATGGCCGCAGGCTCATTGTTGTCGCTTACAGTAGAATCCATCTGTAGCAGGAGAGAGAGGGGAGCGATGAAAACATGAAACTCCTTCAAATCTCTCTCTCCACCCTTATAGGAATATGGTATTGTTGTAACAAGGCTACAGTTTTGTTTGGTTCATCGGAGAAGCGTGTGCTTGTACGCACAACATCCAACTACAATCAAAGCCCTGTATGACTGCTATCGTCTTAACTACATGGAATCAGACATTTTCTATGTTTTCTTTGTAAACGTCCAATGTTCCACTTTTCCATGTATGTACGTGTCAAAGTAAGGAGGACCTTATCGCATACGAGCAGCACGCCATGGAGCCTCGCTACCGTCCCCGTCCCTCATAAAAGAGGAAACACATGGCAGTTTAATACATTAGTCCTTCATCTGGCTGCTGTAAAGGGCAGCTCAGTGCGTGATAACGCTCCACACAGCGCTGGTGGATGCTTGCTATAAATCCATAGGGCGAACGTTTTTTAGTGCCAAATCTAACCAGGACATCTCTCTGTCACACACACACACACACACACACGCGCACACATGCACACACACACACACACACACACACACACACACACACACACACACACACACACACACAGACACAAACACACACACACACACACACACACACACACACACACACACACACACACACACACACACAAACACACATTAGCTGCTTAAATGGTGGTGCAGACTTCAAAACAAGCTGAAGAGATGCTCCCTTGCTCTCCCCCTCCAAACAAACACACATGTGCGCACACACGCAAAACAAACGCTTTTGAGTGGAGATGCTCCCACATGCACGCACACACACACACACACACGACACACACACACACATACACACACACACACACACACACACACACACACACACACACACATCCAGGACCAGCAACGTGCTCTCTAATGTTGCCCCTACTCACTGCAACAGGCTAACCTTGTTATGACAGCTATTGCCTCTGTGTTAGCCCCGCCCCCTTGCTGCTTCCTCTGTCGGCATGTATATATTCCATGGCATCAATTATTCTATTAAACATACATAAAGTGACCTTTGACGTCTCTGTTTTTCGTGTTATGTATTATGGAAGTGGTTTGAGTGGGGGTGGGGGGGTTGTAAATAAATGCTATTTGAATATTGTCCGGGGACAGCGTGTTGAAGTAGTTGGGTCTGTAGCCTGACCGGGGGGGTAGCCCCGTGCGGCAGCACTACGCCAGTAGAGCGGTGATGAATGCATGGATCCCTGGTAATTGGGATTCATCGTAATGATACGTTAGTGGCCTGCACAGCCGGTATATGAAGAAGAGTAATGATATGGATGGAGGTAACTACATCTAATGATGAGATGGAATCATTTGAAGCAGAATTAACCTTTGTTACCTTCTAATGCTCTTAAACGTGCTGCGCCGGGAACAATGGAAACATAGGTGTTTACTATATTCCATAATTCAACGTCAAATGTTACAACGGTTATATGGCATCCATAATGTCAACAATGGGATTGAATTTAAAACTTTGATTAATTAATGTGAGGAGCAAAGAGCACATCAATAGTCTAATAATACAATTTAAAGGCTGCATATTATAGACTGATCCAATTCGAGAGATTAAAGAAATGGAAATCGATAGTTTCAAATCCTTGCAATAACTGTAATTAGATTTAAAGATTAACATGCAATTCCTTAAGACAGCATTAATTTATCAAAACCTATAGGATTAGGCTTTACTTAACGTGTGTGTGTGTGTGTGTGTGTGTGTGTGTGTGTGTGTGTGTGTGTGTGTGTGTGTGTGTGTGTGTGTGTGTGTGTGTGTGTGTGTGTGTGTGTGTGTGTGTGTGTGTGTGCGTGCGCGCGTGTAACTGAGTGTGTGTTTGACATTTTGATCATTCGAAAGGATTTTTTAAGACCTAATACAAAAATGTATGAGAATGTGAACATAGTTTGAAATACTGTACAGTTTTTCCTTTCTTTTTCCCGTCTTTCCCTGAGCCTCCTAGTTACCTCTCCAAGATTGCGTCATTGTTTTGAATGGAGCATCCTCCCGGCTTTCTTAACCTTCTGTAGGAGAGAAAACTGACACAGAAAGGGGAGCGTAGGCTCGTGGAGGCGTGTGCTTTTGTAGCCAATCAGATGGCGTCGGCACCCAGACTGCACATGTTTACAGGCAGCATTCCGCCGGTAGAGGCACAGAGCCCTAGAAGCCGCACACGGACAGGATTCTCGCAAAACTGGATCCGGATTTCCTAATCGGCGCATTTTCGGTTCTTCTATCATCCACGCAAAGAAAATGATGTAAATTGTATCACAAATATCGTTTATTTACCGACTGTGACACATCAGAAAAGCGTCAGTATCTTATTTTTGCGTAGAATATATCATTTTTCAGAAATCGTGTACAAATGTCATTGTCGTTCCATGAAAAACAAGTTTTCCGTGTTTCCCCTGCAGCTCGCTGGCTCGGAAGGAGCAGGGGGAAAACAAACACGTCGAAGGGAGAAAGATTGGTAGCCGGTGAGATGTGAAGATTGTCAGCCGCGATTATCATCGTATTCGTGTGTGTGTTTGTTCTGAACGTTGTTTTTTTAAACTTGGAGCCGTCGTGTGTCGCCGGCCGGCTGTGTTCACCGTGCGGGTTCTGCTCCTCGAGTATGTGGTCGCTTCCTAACGGTTCGTCAGTGTTACCGGAGCGCCCGGTCCTCCCGCTGCGGGTTGCTGTTTTTCTCGACACTGTTGATCAACTATAAATCGACGGCCGTCCGTACAGCATCGAGCGGGTTTTCCCCCCACATTTGTGCATTTTGCATTGAATAGATTTCCGCAATGCATACGCGGCGTCTGGTGAAGCGGTCGATCCTCGGCAGTCGCGTTTATGCGTCGAGTCCTACGGGGGACGGGGCGCCGGTGACAGGAGTGGTCCAGGCTGTCAAGCAGGAAAACAGCGACGTCTCCTCCACCACCTCCACCACAGCACCGCGGCGCAACGTATACACCGTGCTCCTGCAGGACGGCAGCCTCAAGGAGTTCTCCGAAGAGGAGATTGCCTCGGGGGCCAACAACCAAACGCCGGCCAGAGGACCGCTGAAGCCGAGTTTGAAGGTGTGTTTAGTGTGTAGTGTTTTGTGTGTGTTTTATTTATTTATATATATATATATATATATATATATATATATATATATATGTGTGTGTGTGTGTGTGTGTGTGTGTGTGTGTGTGTGTGTGTGTGTGTGTGTGTGTGTGTGTGTGTCCTGCATGAGGAGCGCCTGCAGGACTGTGTTTTTGTTGTGCGGTGTTTTGCAGCGTTTAACCGCTTCACGCAAGGAGCGCTTTTTTCTCTTCCGCTGCGACTTGCATTGATGGCAATTTTTATCCACCATGACAATAAAATGCCGATTCCGCTTGCAGTTTTCTCTGCAACAATGGGCTGTCAGGTTATATTCGTGGCATCAGATATTAGGACAAAGGGCTTCGCTCTGATTCATTTGATAGCCTGCTGCCTGCGCAATGTTTATGTGAACTAGTGGGTGGGAATGGCTAACAACAAACACGGCCTGACTGCAGCGTTTTTGCACCGATACGCATATCTGTTTTCAATTAAATAATAAATATATGACACTGAAAGACATAATAAATGAATTGGAAGACGATGGCATTTTAATTAAATCGGAATATATTCCAGTTAGAAACCATTGATAAGCATAGGTCTAAATGTCTGCTATCATATTTCTTGATGGTTGTCACGTGATTTGTATCCATTTGAATGACATGATGTAATTTTAATCAAGAGTAGTACAAAATATCTAGCCAGCAAGTAGCTGTTTTTATGCATTGAAGAATGACAGCTGGACCGTGTATCAATGTTAATATATTCAGGTATGCAGGTGCATGATGTAATCCTGCATGGTTTGATGGTAATGCAAAACTATAGTGAAATATTTTATGACATTTAGCTTTTCATAACATTATTCTGCAACATGGTTTTGGCTACAAGGACATGTTTTTTTCTGTACACTCGTAAGTTTTTGTAATAAGGACAACGAATTAAAAGAAGCTGTCTGTGGCTTTTATTGAATTGCAGTTCAAAGGTCGCAGAAATATCAATAAATGAAGAACAGCAATTACACCATACCAACACATCAGCACAAAATCAACCAAACAACAACACAAAATAGTAGTTTGTCTATTTGAATTGTGTTGTGCATGTGAGCCTAGAATGTTATGCTGAATTCAACTAATCCATTGGCTAATGTTACTATTGTCGGTGTACTGTACGACTGTTTAATACAGATTTACATCAACACAAGACCGGTCACAATCTCATGGAGATTCAATTGATAAAGAATGACAACAGGGGGTGTGTGTGTGTGTGTGTGTGTGTGTGTGTGTGTGTGTGTGTGTGTGTGTGTGTGTGTGTGTGCGTGTGTGTGTGTGTGTGTGTGTGTGTGTGTGTGTGTGTGTGTGTGTGTGTGTGTGTGTGTGTGTGTGTGTGTGTGTGTGTGTGTGTGTGCGCAAGGGGATTTTTAAAGGTGCGGGTTGGATCATTAGCTTTCTGCTAAAACCAAAAGAAAGCTTTGCATTGATACAGGGAGAGCATGTGGAAAGTCTGTGTGCGGTCGGGAGTGGGTCGGGTCGGGTTTGTGTTTTAGTAGTGGTGTGTAGCCCAATGTGGTGTGTAGGTGTGTACCCCCTTTTGGTGGATCATTAAATTAGCATGCTACTCTTACCGAAAGAAGGCTTTGTATTGATACAGGCATAATGAGAGCATGTGGAAAGTCTGTGTGCAGTCAGGAGTGTATGGGGTCGGGTTTGGGTTAGTAGGGGTGTGTAGCCCACTTCAGCAGCTGCTGTACGCACCCCCCCCCCCCCCCCCCCCCACCCCCTGCTCCTCATCCAGTTCAGTTACAACAAAGCGGTTGGCAACAGGGTGGAGGGGGGGCTATAGTCTAAAGAATAAATAGGGAGGGCAGCATGCCAAGGAAGCAAAATGACTACCCCGTGTTTAGGAGAGGGGTGGGGATGGATAGAGTGCCACTTGTTGACTTGCTGGCTGCCTGCTTTTGTGTGTGTGTGTGTGTGCGCGTACGTGCATGTGTGAGGGCTGTCACAGAGATTTCCCCCCTGGTAACCAAGGCACATGCCTTTTTCTCGTGTTTGCCGGCGGTTTTGTCACGCCTGCCATTGTTGTTGTTGTGGTTGTTTTTGATTTGGCGATTGGTTTGGCGGCGTGGTCAGCGGGGACAGCTGGTGGGCGCCGGGGGTTACGCTACACCACCACGCAGGATAACATGCTGCTTGGGCTCCTTATCGGTCGGCTAGGAGACATAAGCATCAGATGATTGGTGCGTGTTTGATTTGTGAGTCGGGGCGTTGGCTTGCATGTGTGTATGTCCCGCATTGTGGGAAAGGCATGTTATGGACGCTGGGTGACTGGGTCAGTGCCCAATACATGCACTCACTGACCATGGGTCAAACTCTGTTGTCTGGTTCACAACCACCCTAGAGAAGGGACCGAGAGGATGGCTGTTCAGGTGGACCGGGTCTAAAAGGCTGCCAAGAAGCAATTGAATCACGTCTCTAAATCCAATCTGCCTCCTAGTGATCGTATTTGACCATGCATGTGACCAGATAGTCATGTATCGCAAAACACATTTCTCAAAAATGAATAGGGATGTGTGCTCTGTTATGGAAACCACCAAACCGCTCTGCCCAACACGCATCATAACAACACAGGCCCTGGGTTTGGCTTTTTAATGTTTTAATAATGGAGGTCTGTAGGCCAGCTGGGCTCAACTATATTTCTGTCCAGTATTTTAGGATGACTTAAAATGTGCCTTTCGCCTATAGGTTTTTGCTGTTGTGTGAGTTTAGGTGTTGGAAACATTATGAATTGGTTGTATATGGTGGTTCAAATGTTAAGCAGGGAAGTGAAAAGATGGGCAGATTATTCTAAAATGTGTAAGACTCACAACCAGTGTCAGTTGAAATGCTATTGCAACCGTTGTGTGCCGGTAGATTACGCTAACTCACATCACCCTAACAAAGGCACATAGCAATATAAAGGTACACAGGCTAAGATACACTCGGGTCTCTAGATCGGTAATAACAATCCTAACCTTACCTTACTGACTTCACTGTTTTTAAACTGAACTGAGACCAGGCACAGGCAGTGTGTGTGTTTGGGTGTGTGTTAGCCTACCTTTTGTCTCGTCATTCCTTTGTATTTTAGTATGGATTTCCAAGGTAGATTCACCATTTTTGTTTGAACTCTCTGTCTTGGAGCCTTATCGATTGGCCACAGAACACTTGGGTTTTGTGTCTGGAGACAGTTTTTCAGGTCTTTAGGCACCATTTGGGCTCGAGGACCTGAGGCAGTGTTCAAGGGTTTGGTTTGAATCGATGGCACTGCGCTAGTTGAATTGTGCTATGAGGGGTTCCAACCGACATGGGGTTAGAAGAACTCTAAGGTTTCTTATTAAAGGGGGAACTGTACCTTTAGGACCCATGTGACCGTGTGTGTGTGTGTGTGTGTGTGTGTGTGTGTGTGTGTGTGTGTGTGTGTGTGTGTGTGTGTGTGTGTGTGTGTGTGTGTGTGTGTGTGTGTGTGTGTGTGTGTGTGTGTGTGTGTGTGTGTGTGTGTGTCTAATCATATCTATAGCCTCCTGAGATCTGGTTAGATGAAATGTATGATAGTCCATGATGTTAATGTTTGGCTCAGACCCTTCATCAACATTCTCTGCTTAAATTCCCTTAACAGACCCACCACCACCCCCCTCCTCACACACATCACTCCCACCATGTCCTGGGGTGGCTCGTAACCCCTATCTGCAGGAATCTGATACGGATTTTGTATGAATCCCTGTAGTGTTCAATGGAAAGAAATGAATGGGATCGTAAAAAATGGAGACAATTAAATCTGCATGTGAAAGTCAAACTGGAAATCCCCCGTACTGAACCGTATTTGTAGTGTTTGAAGAAAATATAAATGGTGCACAAGGCTGGGGCGGAGGGGGTTTAATTT
>NC_079433.1:14609580-14622080 GCF_026213295.1 Gadus chalcogrammus | reverse complement strand
CCTCCCCATCACTTAGCACTGTCCGCTCCACGATGAGAAGGGGTCAATGGCAGCTGGAAAGTACAATATAAAGCTGTCTGTTTCCACTGCTCCATCACCCTGAGCTCTCGCCCTGCCCCACATCCTACAGTTAAACGCCTTCAAGTCATTGATTCGGTTCCTCTATAATCCCCTCTCTTGTCGCCCATTCAGAAGAAATATCTCTTTTAAAACCCCATTTATTTTAATGGGACGTAGCAGTGGTTGTGTGTACTGTGTAGCCCCCTGCCGTGATGGTCTCGGTGAACAAAGGGAAGGTTATGATATTGATATCTATATTGTTGTTATCGGGATGGGATATTGATTCTCTCAATCTCGGTGTTGGAGTTCATCTCAATGAACTCATTGAAATAATTTATTATGGCTAAATCAAGTTTGATCTCAATTATATAACCTCAATGATCCATACTGAATATTTTATAGGAAGGAGTGGCCTAATATGAATGAATCGCTAAATCCAATCTGCTCGGGCGCAGTGACCTTTGTCTCAAACATTTGAAATAGTAATTGTTCCAAGCCAGCATCATTGTTCTTAGCAACAGCCAATCAATGCCGACGAGCAAAACCAAAAATATGATTTGTTGAAATTAATACAATGCTGAATTAAAGATAATGTTGCTGTTTCGTGAATCCTATGCGACACATGAAATGCCTTTTTTCTGAACATTCCTGCCATCTAGCATGAAAGCATGTGCTAGCCGTCAGACGGCTCGGTGACCACTTCTCCCAGTGCTCCCTGACAGGGTGTGTCAGGGGGTTCCAGTCGTACAGTGCGGTGCTGCTAGTGAAGGCATCACGTCCCATCGTGTTCTCCATCCCTCCTCCAGAGCCCGACATCAAAGTAGCAGTGTGTGCGCTGTAGGTATAGGTATAGCCCCCGCGTGGTGCAGCCACTCTGCTGGAGGCGTCCTAGTTTGCGGTGTGTGATTGACAACAATGACGAGTTGGCAGCAATGCTTGGCCTCATAGCATCTGGTGCTGCTTTGATGTAAAAATGTGAAAGATAAAATGAGTACAACGGTAGCCTAAGGAGTGGTTCTAGTTCAAATGAAAATAATAAAATAATGCCTGTTTAATAGATTCGTATGGTTAATTGTTTCGTTAACTCTGCTTCGTCCACTTCTCAAGTTTAAGTTTAAGGTGCTGAAAAAGAAAATCAAACAAAACACAACTTTTTTCAGCTTGGTTCACTGAGAACCGTTGGAACAGTTAGAAGCGTCTCTATTTCTAAGTGGAGGCCCTTCTCTCTCTTTAATGGCTTCTCCAGTACGCTGCTCGGCCATTATTGCCTGTAGATTAAGATCCTAGACTCTTATCCTCTGCACACCTGTGACCCATTTCCACTCCCTACTGTCTACTGTCTACTGTGGAGAGAGAGAGAGAGAGAGAGAGAGAGAGAGAGAGAGAGAGAGAGAGAGAGAGAGAGAGAGAGAGAGAGAGAGAGAGAGAGAGAGAGGAGAGAGAGAGAGAGAGAGAGAGAGAGAGGAAGAGAGAGAGAGAGAGGAGAGAGAGAGAGAGAGAGAGAGAGAGAGAGAGACCGACCAAGAAGGTGTGAGGGAGTGAGAGAGAGAGAGAGAGAGGCCAAGAAGGTGTGAGGGAGTGAGAAAGAGGAGTTGTTGGTACAAGATGAGATATGTTTGGGGAGAGGAGGGTTGAGAGAAGAAAGTAAGGATGAGTGAGTGTGTATCAGTGTGTGTGTGTTGTGAGAGTGTTTAGCGTGTGGCGATATGGAGAACGTCTGAGCGTGTTTCCTCCTCGTATTCTTCATTGCCGGCCCTCCCTCCCCAGAGCCGTCTGACCTTGAGGCTGTGTTCCTGCTGGTGCCTGGTGTGTCTGGTGTGTGTCTGTTGGATGGCTCTGCCGGTAACCCAGATACCAGCGGCGGCCCGTCTCACCGGGAGACAGCGGGGTGGGGCTAACAGCAACTTGTGTGGTTGAACGGGGGAAAACAATAAGTGTGTCAAAGTGCTTCATGTAGACGCATCCTTTGTGAGGATGCGGTGTGTGTGTGTGGCGGGTTGTGTGATACAACATCTGTTTTGCCTCTCATTGTAGTCGTCAAAGTATTTGTTTACAACGGCCTTCACACCGCAAAGCGTCAAACCCCCGGCAAATCTGTTTTATTAATCAATAACCGTTCCACCGGGATCGATCCGGCAACCCACTGTGTTTGCCGATATGCTGTTTTATTTTTTCTTTCTTCAATCAAATCGTTTATTAGAACTGCTGCGTCTTTCAATATTGAGGCTTGGAATCCGTTGCAGTGGCAGTTTTCTTAATAGTTTTTTAGGCCCCCTTTGGGCCGTCCTATGCCTCAGCCCCCTCCCTCCGTCTTCAGACTGAGGTCTCTCAGGCCAGCTGCTCGTTCAAGATCTTGTGTAAGAGCCCCCCTCCTCAACCCCCGTCTCCAAGCAGGAAACAGTCAATCGTAACTAAAGCTGGCCAGGACAGACCAGTGGAAACAAATGGGCTTCAGTTTGATGAATAGCCTTCTGAAGGCTAATTGCTAACAGGGGAAGTGAAGAATAACCTAGGTTAGGAGGGAAATTAAAAAAAAGAAAAGTTTGGTCCATTTTGTTCAAACCTCCCAAAGAAACCACAGATCCACGGGACACGGGTCCAGTTCTTGTGCGGCTTGCATGCGGCCGTAAGAGCGCCCGGCCTGCCATCGCTGATCTTATGTACTTAAGGCTGCTTCTTAAAATAACCGGGCACTTTGCTGTTTCATTGTGGTGCGGCACCACCTTTTGTTCTCTCTGGAAAACACCCAAGGCCACAAAAGTGTAGACTTCCACTTTCTAAAGAAAATCAGTGGCGAAGAAGAGGGATTGGACCTCAAAGTAGGGATGGTTCAAAGCAACCCGAGAAGTACTGTTGGTGATTGCTGTTGTTGTTGTTGTGGTTGTTGACGGTGATGATGATAAGCGACCTCTGTGTTCTGTGTTGACCATGTGTTGCACACTCGGGGAAACCAATGGCTCAGACAGCACGCATAGATCCCCTTCCTGTTGATGTATTCAGGCAGATGTTTTTGCTCCACGAGGCTTATGGGTAGACTGAGGACATGAGTTGGGTGGAGGGGACCAGAATTAAGGATCGTCCAGCTCGAAGTGAAAGGCCATTGCCAATGCGTTATCCTGCTGATGTTCATCAGCTTTATCCCCCACATGCAGACACCTTTGTGCTCAGCATGCGCTCAGGTCACCGGGGTGGTGGCTGAGACGGGTCACGGAGATGGTCTGCGGACACCGTCTTTCAGTATTCAAAGACGAAAACGCTCGGCCGATTGAAAAAACAAGAGAATCGAAGATAACAATGTATGTTGATGAAGCCGCGACTTCTTAACTTGCTGCGTTAGCTTCCCTTCCATGTTGTCGTATAAAAGGTGTTTACAAGTACATTCATAACTTTGTGTGAGGTGAGTTATGAGGTCCGGAAAGCAGTCAAAACATGCAGCCGCAATGTTTGAGTTGCAATGCAGTGCTGTTGGTTTCTTAGTTGGGATATGTTTTTTTTTTAACTCTGTTCGACTGTGGGTTACGCAGTGACACAGTTTTGTTTAGTGACAAAAGCTAACTCAGGCCATTGGCCTGAGTTAGCTTTTGAGTTGGCAAACCCTGCCGACAATTACATATCCTGGTCTCTCTCACACAAACAAACATTCACCACCAAACTCACCACATAAAAATGTTATTTGTTTTCAGCATTCTACATGCATTTCAGTTTCTGAAACTCAGTGGGGTGAGCGAACTACAGACTGGAGCCTACTGGCATGCAGTGTATGGTAAAACTATATAATCTTTGCCAAAATAGCGTGCAGCGCAAAACACCAAACAAAATGGCGCTTGTTTATGAAATGAGGGGAACATTTCCTACCACATACTATAACAGGCTTGTTATTATCCTGCACGGTTTTCCCTGAAAAAATGTTGCTCTTGGTTTCTGAGGTTGAACTATTTAATTGAGTGAGAAAATAACAGAGTGCAATGCAGTCTGATTTGAACCTGTTAGTTAAACTGCAGGAAAGCTGGGACAAAGCCATGGCACTGACAGGCAAATCCGCCAATCAGTGTTGGAATAATGTTTAACAATAAAAAACAAGAAGAAAGAGTTATGATTAAAGGAAAGGGAATTGCCTAGCTCTTTGTTTAGAGGTACCAGTAGAAAATGGACTAGTAACTAATGTACAGCTGCCAAAACCCAACATGCGCGAGGACAACATCTAGCGGTATAAGATCTATTGCCAAAACCTCCTACGCCTCATTTTTCACGTCGTGCAACACTCCCTTACATACAGTTACATCTATTTTCCCTAGCGTTGGCTGCACAACTCTCATCCATCCCTGACACATATTTTAAGAACGCGCCGAAGACACAAGAAGCTTCTTGTGATATTTTCCCCTTTGTTCATCCCTTGTTAAAAAGGCCTTTCCTTCCTATCCATTCCCCTCCGTGTTGTCAATCCATGGTCCTTCCTACGCATCACCCCGCCGCTGTAGAGCAGCGCTCTAATTGGCTCGCGGTTTCTCACGGGTCCGTATTATAGGGGTCATTTTGCTCAGGCACCAGGCTTCCATTGAGCCACGGAGGACCCCTCTCCCTCCTATGCCGGGGAGTCGGTCTGCGCCCAGTGACGGTCCATGTTTACCCATCTTACCCATCTTCTTTTACTTCACTAAAGCCATCTTTCACTTTGTTTTACCACGCCACCGCTTCATGGAGTGCTGCTGCCAGATCCACCCCCTGAGATCGTTGGTGGGAGCCGGGGAAACAAAGTTAAGTTTGCATCCTATGCAAATTGGTGGATTAATTAAGTGAGGTAAACGTAGCCTGCCGATGTTGAGGGAATTGAGGAGGTTTGCCACACACACACACACACATGACCACACACACGCAAACACACACACACACACACACACACACGTACCCACACACACACACAAACACACGTAACCACACACACACGTAACCACGCACATGTAACCACACACGCACGTAGCCAAATACACATGTAACCACACACACGCGTAACCAAAAATACACATGTAACCAAACACACACACACACACACACACACACACACACACACACACACACACACACACACACACACACACACACACGACCACCATACACACGTAACCACACGCACACACAGAACCACACACACACGCACGCACGCACACACGCGCGCACGCACGCACGCGCGCGCGCGCGTGCGTGCGTGACACAATGTCACACACAAGGTCTGTGACATTGTGTCACAGACCTCAAAGTTGAGGTAACAATCCATGTCACTTGTTTTGCAGTAATCAGCAAACATGTGACTTTTGGGTTATAGATGCTGAATGATTATAGATGACTGCCTTTACTGCGGTAGGAAGGCCGGGGAAGGGGGTCATGTGCCAGTGCCAGTACCTAAGTGATAAATCAATCTGGAGAATCGATCCGGAGCTGTGTACAAACGGAATCCTTCCCTGCTCCCCAACGCTCGGGGCTTATTATCTGAGGAAATCTCTGTACGTATTATATCAACCCAGACAGCCAGGGCACTGCTATTCATTATGCATGGTGTGTGTATGGCGTGTGTATGTGACCTATTAGCCATTGTTGATGTCACCCCCGATCCATGGGGCTTCTCCGCTGTGCTAATCCCTGGTACTCTGTGCTAATGGCCGCGAGGTGGTAGGACCTAGCTCTAATCGACACTATGGACGGAATTATGGGCATTATGCTCGCCACAGTCGAGGTGCAAACGATCATAAAGGTGGAAAGATGATATTTCCGCCCTTTATGCAAAACGAGAAAAAGACGGCGCATGGCTTGCAGCCAAATGTGTTCTTTGACTTGTACATTTCAGACCTCATCGCTTCGAATGATCATCATATCTTTTTGTAATGGACTTTTGTGCCTTTGCAGACTGAACAGTGATGACGGACAGGAAAGTGGTGTGACAAAGAGCGGCAATGGCATGTAGCAGAGGAGAGAAAACAATAGGTCCTGTGGTGGGAATTTTGTCTAAACTGTTTAAGAATAAATAGGCATCCGAACTTATAACAATCAGGCTAATTTATTTAAGTAATAAACATATGACGACGTACAACAAACAAGCAATAAACACACAAACAAACATTCAATAATCGGCGGCCTTACAAAAAATAATCGGAGGCCTCAGATGGGAGTTTCGCAAGGAGAAGTCCAATGCATCGATAAGAGATACAGTGGCAGGCAGGCAGGTCACAGAGATCAGCTCTGCCCCCAAATAAAACTATAGTATTGGTTAATCAGATGGAAGTCAACGATTGATGGAACTCCTCAGAATGCCATAAAGGGGGTAAGTAAGTAACCATACCTTATCAGTTGGAGACCTCCTCGACTACCCCAAGGGGGTCAAGGAAAGGCACATACCAACAATGGACAGAGAAACGGCATGTGAGAATATCATTTTCCCATTACAGTCCTTCCGAGGCGTGTAACCACGCTAATTGCAGGTAAGCCAAGGGTTGGGGTTCAGATATGGAAATATTTGGGGGGGTTGAAGGCTCAGTGCATAGAGGTTGGGGCGGGGGCGGGGGGGGGGTTAGGTGATATCTCCTCCAGCATAAGCTATTAAAAACAAGCCCGAGTGTTTTCGAGTCGCGACGCATTTCTAATTACAGCCATCAATTGGGTGTCATCTCGTCTCCGGCTGAGGCGTTTTTTGAATTATTGATCTCTGTCGGGGCTCCGAGGGGCTTTATTAATTAAAGCGGAGATGTACTAATTAAGTGCACGGCGTGTGGGTGTCACAGTGGCGGCTCCCCTTTTAATTTGGGTGTCGCTCATCCGTTTTTATAGCTCTTTGCCAGAATATGAGGAGAGGCGGGCCAAGTGATTGCGTGTGTGCATTTTTAAACGTGTGCGTGCCACTCTATTAATTTCATATATTTTTTACATTTATTTAAGGTTTATTTGAATAGCGTGCCATGGTACTACCAATATGCCACAGTACACCCCATTGGCTGAAATAAATATCATGATGCATTTTTATCGGTTCTTGATTAACATCATGGTAGTGTCCTTTAAGGCATGAATCATTGAGACAAAAACCTTGCGGCCAAAAAAATATATAGCGGAATCTAAACTGAAGTGCACGGGGTCACCGGTTGAACAACATGCTAGCTCTCTCTCACACAGACCACACGGAGAGGTGATCTGCTGCCCTCATGGATTTCAACGTGGAGCGCACGAGATGAGCTCTCTATCATGAGATGGATGGAGTGAGGGGCGAATGAGGGGAGAGAGGGGGAGAGAGGGAGGGAGAAAGAGAGACAGACTAGGCAGAGGAAATGTCATTTTTTTCTCAACTTTATTAACATCCACCCCCTAATACATATTGTTAGGGAAAGAGCGATATTAAGGTTTCTCTAATTCTATTCCCCAGGCAGAAGAAAACTCTTATTCTACAAAGAAGAAAATGTAGAAAAATAATAATCTAAAAGCCTACCCCAATTGAGATCCCAGAATGAAGACAAATTACCTGAGAAGTCACCTGTGCTTCACTGGAGTCTCGAGGGGCTCATCAAAACGTACTTCTGGTGAGCTTGTATTCACATTTCAACCATCGTTTTGATTTAATTTCCGTGAAAATATCAACCCCCCAGCGCCTTCAACACTTTGTTGCTGTTCTTTATTTATCCGCCTTTTAGATCCGATCCGGTCTGACAGATGTGACATGGTGTGTCGCATAAAGTCATTGTGTCACCTCTAACCACGGTAACAAGTTCCTCCCTTGTTGCGTCCTTCAAAGCTGGTGAAGCAGTGTTTTGACATCCCCTAACTAGCGACCGCACACAACCCATTGAGTCCTGTCTTCAGAGACAACAACAAAGACACAGACACCTGCCAATGCCGCCATTTTCCCAGTTTAAGCTGGCCTACCAGTGTTGGAATTTGGATGCTGGCAGAATGCCCTTCAGTCCTGTCAATCAATAACATGACAACAAAAAGAAAACAGGCCAAGGGGGAAAGCGGCGCGGCAACTCATCAGGCTAGGAAAAAGTCTTAGCTTGTTGAGCAAATGACCTTTCAGCACATGGCCTTAGAGACCACACAGGAAGACCGGTACACCTGCTACTTCCAACAAAAGTCATGCAAACATTGGTGAAACAATTAGCCCGGGCTGAGGTTTCAGATCTGCGTCGTGTGTGTGGAATGTGCGCCGTCTGCTGCGGCAGATGTATTAATGATATTACTGCGACACGGGAGGCTTGTGCAATGTGTTTAGAACAGTGGTATGTCATTTCCATCTCCACACGAGGGGGCTGGGGGGGGGAACAAAAGCTGTCGTGATTCATACGAATACCAAAGTTGTGGAGGAAATTGCCATTGTTATTGAATCAGGATGGTGTAGTATCTGGGGTGTTTGGAAGCCTGGGTGACTCCCACTCCGCGTCTACAGGGTTCGATTCCCATGGTCCGCAGTGATTAGGTACTTTTGGTGTCTGATAAATGACACTGATAATGACACTAATTGCATTTTACTTATTTCACGCTTCACTAAATATCACCCTAGAGAAATATCCTGTGTTTTTGACAGTTGGATTGCAGAAATAGCAAACTCTAGAACCGCAATGCGACGGCCATGAAGTCCACATTTTAGACACATCTAACAAAAGGAAACAGTTGGTTTCAGAAGTTGCTTCGCAAGGAGCCGCACATTGATACCCACCGCACAATCCCACCGACCTCCACCTCATCCATACCCCTCTCATTTCAACATAGACGCTGCGCCGGGGAATGATAGGTTTGCCAGATATCGACCACTACATGATCCCGCAGCAGCCATTTGCTGACAATCCTGCACACGTGAAATGTTCCACTTTACCGAGCAACAGAACTAATGTTCCCTAATCTAATAGAGAAGCCATGCCATTACGTCCAATAAGAGTCACCAGACCAGAACCGTCCAACCAGCGGGCTCCTTCACCACGGTTTAAGGCTCTTCTATTGTCCATCTGCTTGCCAGCTCACGTTTGTAGCCGGACGTGCCACCCTAACAAAGACAAATGCGGTGGCCATTGTGCTGACCGGTATTTGGTTAGGTGGATAGAAGAGTTTATCCAAAACTCTGAACATTTAGATAAACTGAACTAATAGTGATGATTCCACATTGGCTTCATTTGTATTGTTGTCTTTTGCCCCAATGTTTTAGGTTTTGAAGTTGAAGCGAGGAGAACATGGTTTTATTCAGACTCAAGCAGTTAAGAACAGCTGGAGTCTGTCTAAAACCATGTGCCCAACCCTATAATTGGCCCTTAGCCCAATGTACCCCAACCCTTCAAATGAAATAAAGTCAACATTTATGATATATAATTCTCTCTCTCTCTCTCTCTCTCTCTCTCTCTCTCTCTCTCTCTCTCTCTCTCTCTCTCTCTCTCTCTCTCTCTCTCTCTCTCTCTCTCTCTCTCTCTCTCTCTCTCTCTCTCTCTCTCTCTCTCTCTCTCTCTCTCCTTTGTTCTTCAGGGACTTTTGTCTCTATCCTCTCTAGCTTCTTTACTGCAATCTGATGGTACATACACACACACTCCTGGTTGGTCTGGTGCGCTACGACAACCCACTGCACATCATGAGATTTTTCTTGTGAGGGAGAGAGAGAGAGATAGGGAGAAAGAGAGAGGGGGGAGAGAGACAGAGAGAAGGACTAAAACACTTGGCTTAGTGGCCCCGTAACCCCTCTCTCTCTGTCTCTCTCTCTCTCTCTCTCTCTCTCTCTCTCTCTCTCTCTGTCTCTGTCTCTGTCTCTGTCTCTCTCTCTCTCTCTCTCTCTCTCTCTCTCTCTCTCTCTCTCTCTCTCTCTCTCTCTCTATTGATAATAGAGCAGACCTGTGGCTTTGGTCATGTGGAACCGCCAGCATCTGTGGGCAAGATTGTTTTTGTTTTTGATAAGTCTGAACTTTACTCCAATTGGGAGTTGGCCTGTGAGTGTGTGTGTTTCTGTGTGTGCCTGTACACCCTATGTTTGGAATAAGTGGGTGTGGGTGTGCATGATTTGGGTCGGGCGGGATTTCAGTGTTCTGCCAAATTCAGCAATGCTGGCTTTGTGTGTGTTTGTGTGTGTGTGTGTGTGTCTGTGTTTGTGTGTGTTAGTTTGTGTGTGTGTGTGTGTGTGTGTGTTTGTGTGTGTGTCTGTGTGTGTGTGGTTGCAAGGAGCATGATCGTTTTGGCAATTTCCTTCAACGCGGGCTGAAAATGGATGTGTTTACAGGCCTTTCCTTTATGCTCCCTCTCCTTCCTCTCCCCCTCTCCTTTCACGTTGTGCTCCTCTCTCTTGATCTCTTCTTCTCTCCCCTTGATTATCTCCTCACCCTTCTCCCTCCGTCCTCCCCTGCTTATTTATTCTATTTCTGCGTCTCTCCCCCCTTGCTCAAAACTCAAAAATGTAATATGGTTTATATACTCGGTGGCAGTTGTTATGACAGCTCCAATGCAGTAGTAGTAGTTTGAAGTAAACAATCCCCCCCCCCCCCCCCCCCCACACACACACACACACACACACACACACACACACACACACACACACACACACACACACACACACACACACACACACACACACACACACACACACACACACACACACACCACACGAGCACACGCTAGTACATACGCATATGAGTTCCCGTACGGGCTCGGAGAGCATGCATAATGCATGGGGTCCCGTTGACATCTTTGTAAACCCTGGTTATTTCTGAAGCTGCTCAGCTTTGACTCCTCGTCGATGGGTTGTTGTGGCTCTCTCCGCACGTCTCTCTCGCACTCGCTCTCTATAGCTCTCTCTTTGTTTCAGCGATGGACACTCTCTCCCTCTCTCTCTTGCTCCGCAAGGCACACTCTCCACCACATACACACACACACTCTACCTCGCTCTCTCGCTCCCTCACCCCAAGAAACACCGTCTCCCAACCTTCTCTCCATGTCCGTCGTTCACGGGCTACAGCGTTCCCCTTTGTCCCCATGCGCTTGCCGTGCGGCGGTCGGTTGTATCTTAAACATCGCTCGTGTTTTAAAACAGATCGGATTTTCCGAACAGGCCTCACAATTTATCTCAACAAACGTCATTTGAACACGTAGTCTTCTGCTGTCCAGGCTCTGAGGCTCTCCACCTCGTCCGCTCGCCGTCTCTCCGTCCCCGGTCTCTCTCCGTCACGACCTCCCCCTACCTCCCCTCAGCCTCTCCATCCTCTGCCTCCCAGCGCTCTCTTCGGCGCTGCTTTCCCGCGCTTTTTCCCCCTTCCCTCCCCCCACTCGCGCTGCGAGTCTCTCTGCCTCTGTGCTCCCCACTTCCTTTGTCTCCTCTCACCTCTCCTCTCCTCTCCCTGCCAGCCTGCCCGAGTTTGTGTGTGTGGGTGTGTCTGTGTGTCTGTGTGTGTCTGTGTGTGTTTGTGTGCGCATGCGTCCTCAAATTGTCTGTGAAGGGAAGCGGGTAGCCAAGTGTCAGCCTGTGTGTGTGAGCGTGCACGCGTGTTTTGTGTGTGTGTCTGTGTGTGTCTATGTGCATGCGTTTGTGTTGTTCCATAGTTGTGTGGTTAACCCTTAAGCATTGCCAAACAGCAGCACAAGTGTACCCAGACGTTAGGGTTAGGGCACGTGGCACGTGCACTCCCTCCTCTGGGGAACCCCCGCCCCTCGCTTGGTACGATCTTGTTGTTGTTGCTGTTGTTGTTGTTGTTGTCGTTCCGGGAGCGTATTGGCGTGTGCTAGTAATCAGTGAATCATGTATAAGGTACGGCGGGCCGTTCCGTGGCGTGCAGCTGTCGGCTCCCATTACCTCAGATCTCCGTTGTGCCACGCCGCTCTGCTGAATGGCCTCCGCCCCGACGCTAAACGCCCACACGTGTTCGTTTGTCGACATGATGGGTGTGTTTTACTCTCGCTTTTAATCGCACGCCACTTTTTGTGAAACGCTGTCGTATTAATATTGGATGAATATGAATACTTGATATGAGGGTGACATATGACACCGTTATGACGGTAACAGGTTCCTCACCATCTCAGATTGTAGTAATAATAGTTAATAACGGTAATGATGTTTACGCTGTTATTTAAAGCCTATTTAAAGCGATGGACTACAGGTTTAGGAAAACGTTAAAAAACCATAACACATCACAGAGGGATGTATCCACTACGTACCTTCCAAATATCTTTCTAAGTATAATTTAAAGTATGTTAAAGTATGTTAATATACATATACTCAAAGCTAGCTATCACATTAATTAATATCAGTATTCTAATAATCTGCTGGATGATACAGCCATGGGGCTGGGGGGGGCGACCCCCGCGTTTGTGTCTCCTTTTGTCCTTTACGTTTTGACTAGGTTTCCATTGGGGCTGTGCGAGTGCAGCACAGGTTAGCCCTTTGGTAGCAGAGCGCTGCGGGACTAGGCTGACTGCATGTGTGTGCAGAGTGTTTCTCATGTCTT
>NC_079433.1:14602080-14607080 GCF_026213295.1 Gadus chalcogrammus | reverse complement strand
AGATGGGAGGAGGAGGTGGAGGAGGAGGAGGAAGGAGGAAGAGATGAGAGATAGCATGATTGGGAACAAAAATGGATTGGAGAGAATGACAGGAGGGGGGATGGAGAGAGAGAGAGAGATGTTTACTCTGCAAAGGTCGTTCTGGCTTTCTTATACGCTGCCTTTGTTCACACACACACACACACACACACACACACACACACACACACACACACACACACACACACACACACACACACACACACACACACACACACACGTGACTGTCCACGTATTACCACACACAGACAAACAAACACACACACAAACACATGTTACTCCACATGTACTAACACACACACACACATACACACACACACACACACAAACACACACACACAGTCCTGTTCATGGCTAAGTGAGGACCTCCAAGCATTAAGCCATGCTATATTCCCCATGCTCATTAGGACGTTCACAAACATCATTTTAAGCAAGCCAATCGTTAAGTCACGTGCACACGTATGTGCACATGTGTGTTTATGGAGTACTGCCCCCACATCACCTCCTCCCTTCCCCCTCTCTCTCATGGTGCCTCTGTCTACCTATAGGTTAACCCTGTTACCTCTATGGTTGTGGTGGTCCAATCTACTGAGATCCGACTGATTCATTTTGTTTTTCTGGGGACCTGTTTGTGTGTGTTTGTGTGCGGAGAAGTTTTCCAATTGAATGTGGTCGGTCATGCTGATCTTACTGCATTTTAATTATTGAATGGTAATTGAAGAGAAGCATTGGTATTGTGAATTACTGCGGGCAAAAGGAGCAGTGAGGGTAAAAAAAAATTATATTTTAAACACAATCTTGTACACACACACATACGTCAGCGTAATGACAATAATAAAACTAAGCAACATCTACACCCCATTTAACCTCCTTCCGTTCATCCATCTATCCATCATCCCTCAATCCTTCCATCATCCATTTATCTATCCATCCAACCTCCATCCATCCATCCAGCTTAAAGTCCTTTGTGTTAACCGGCAATCGGTCAATCGAGGTATAGGAGGAACGTGTGTGTGTGTGTGTGTGTGTGTGTGTGTGTGTGTGTGTGTGTGTGTGTGTGTGTGTGTGTGTGTGTGTGTGTGTGTGTGTGTGTGTGTGTGTGTGTGTGTGTGTGTGTGTGTGTGTGTGACATAAAGGCTTGAACACGGAGGGACCTATAACGTATCTATAACGTAAATGTGGGTCACAAGAATGAAGCCAAAGAGAGATCCCAAGACCGTGTTTGTGAGTGTGTGTGAGTAGGGGGTGTGGGGGATCACTGCTGCCTGGGGGGTCAACACTGCCCCTTCCATGTGGGATCAGGACCTATATATATCAACCAGACACACACACACACACCCACGCACAAATACACCACAAATACCCACTGATTTGGTACTGAGTTTTATAGTCTCAGTCACTCACACACACACACACACACCCACACCCACACTCACACTCACACACACACACACACACACACACACACACACACACACACACACACACACACACACACACACACACACACACACACCTGAACATGATTTGCACAGCCAGCCATGTCTTCAATTGAATCGATTTTGCACTTGGCTGCACACATTCACGCTGTCCTTTGTTGGTGACCCATCCACCTGAGGTCAAAGGTTATCTGCTTAGGGTACACAGGTCACCGTCTCTAGAGTAGGGTGGCCAAGACGGGTCAACAAGCTACTTTTCTCAAACACTTCGAAAAAACAGAAGTGCATGCAAAAATGCAAAAGCAACATTGTAACTGTGCAAACATCAAATTCCATAGCCCCGACACAATGGACAGTTGAGCACAATGACATGTTTCGGTGACAGTACATCTTTTACGTTTCTGTCTCTCAAACTAATCCACCAATCCAAAGACGCTTTTAGTAACTTTTACATTAGAGTTGTATAATTGACTGTATGTCCTCAATTATGCTCTTAATGTGCTTTAGTGAATGCAAATATTAACCACCTCCACTGATCGTGGCAAAGATCACATGCTTTTCTTTCCTTTTTTAATAATATAGATATAATAACAATAGTATGTGTCCTATCCGGATCTATTTTACAGCATTGTACTAGGGACATTTCTGTCGTTCTCTGAAACGCCCATAGACGTCCACGACCAAGCAGACAGAGATCTTCATTAGTGGCAGCAAGTCTATAGAATATCTGTCCCTAAAATGCAACAAATAGTTTTCCCCTGCGAAACAAGAGACGATGCCAATCAGTCTTATACAACATGGAATGAACCTGCATTAGGAAGAGGGCAGGGGGTAGAGCGAGAGGGGGGAGGTGGGAGAGGGGGGAGGTCTGAAAGCCATGGCTCCCATCAACCAATGGTAGAGGCACAGGGGGCTCTTTTGTGTCGTAATAACCGTGGGTTGCTGTTGTTGTTGCTGTGAATCGTGTGACGCACAATTCACAGCTTGTTGGCCTGTCTGTCAGTCTGACAGTGTCGGATCAGCCCAACAACAAGACAACAACAAAGGACACCGTGTGCTGTGCGATCACAGACTCACCGTGGGTTCCTGGCCCGGGGCCAACGCAGCCTGGACAAAACAATAACCAGCTGACATTACAGGGCTGTCGTCCAATGAGGAAGTGCTACCAAAGAGCTGTCATCGAATAGGAATCCTGCACGGAAATATATTTATTAATAAATAAGGCGACTTGTGTGCTCATGTGTTCCCTGGCCTCCTGGTGTGTGTGTGTGTGTGTGTGTGTGTGTGTGTGTGTGTGTGTGTGTGTGTGTGTGTGGGTGTGGGTGTGTGTCTGTGGGTTACTCATGCAGTTAATTGTGTGATCTATTCCCCATCCTAAAAGCACCAGCTAATTAAGTTCGCCACCTGCTAATGTGTGTGATTAGCGAAGATGGAGGCTCCTCCCACAAAGGACCGGTTATCGTACTAGTGGTGTTATCGTCTGTTGATCATCCATCCACAACTAGAGCTTATTAAGAGTAGGTAAATAGAGGCTACACACACTTTACGCTTTGTTATAGATTAATATATGAAGATATGATATATCTAACTTCTTAACACACTGCTGTTAGCACGGGTGGGAATCAATCACCTGACAGGGTTTACTGCTGTTAGCATGGTTGGAAATCAAAACCCTAGCCCTGGCACTGATACTGCTGTTAGCATGGGAATCGAACCTGTGGCAATGCTACTGCTATTAGCATGTTTGGGAGTCGAACCCCTGACAGTGTTACTGCTGTCATCATGGATGGGAATCGAACCCTTAACCCTGGCAGTGTTACTTCTGTTATCATGGCAGGGAATCAAACCTATAACCCTGAGAGTGTTACTGCTGTAAGCATGGGTGGGAATCAAACCCCTGACGGTGTTAACCCCAAAGGTGGAGCCACACAGTACCAGAGTTAATTCAAGGGATATTTCCCATCCTCCTTTAACTTCAGCCACATTATCCTATATGACACGCCAGAGTTTAATTTCAAGAATATATTTATTTCATGATGAAACTAATGTATACGATCTGGTAGAATGTCTTCCTCCTGGTCTTGTTGCAGCGTTGGTTCCTGCTTTGATCCCCTGGATCTTGATCTTCTGGTAGTCAGCCACAGCCCGGGCAGACGTCCTCGTTAGGGCCTCTGATCAAAGGGAATACGACCTGCCAATCATTCTCCACCGCTACATCTTAATCCTCCTGCATTTATTCATGGAGGACCCCGAGACAAACATTTTATTTAGCGAGCAGGTTGAACGTGATGCGGTTTACTCGTTAAGACTCAACGTCGGTCCAGATACATGTCAACCAGGAGCCAAGGGTCAGGGGGAATCTCGCTCATAGTGGCCTACTGGTCGGCTCAGACACTTGGGGTTCAACCAAGCAACCTACGGCAGGCTGTGCGACACCCTTGCGCCTTCTGCCCCAAATTATTAGTGGTTTCATTAAGCCCTTCTCCATTGGCACTTTTTTCGCAGTGCCGAGTCCAAACACGCCCAGCTGATATTGGCAGGTCAAACGCGCGGACCATCCTGGGCTAGCCGCGTCTAGCCCAAGAGGAGTAGTGCCCCGCCTCCAAGTTGGTTTCCATGACGCCTGCCTGCTTGCTGAGGAGCTCAATATATTCCTCCAAGATGCCCCTCCACTTGTAGGAATGCAGACCTTTAAGAATACCATCAACTGAGCACACTTGTTTCTGAGACGCATGGCCATGCACGCAGAATCAGTCTAGAGCTTGATTAGTTATTATTCATTCGTGGCTGTAACTGTATGACTAATTAAGAAGGATAATGAGGGTTTAGACCGATTTTCAATATTTGCTTGTAATACAAAACTAGCTTGTTGAAATACGACAGATTTCTTTCAGATTTGCACGCCGCTGCGACCGCTTACGAACTCAGAGCCCGAGGGTCGCAGTTCGAGTTCAGTGTGAAGACGGGGGCTTTGTTATACAGGAAGTCTAATCAATCTGTATTCCGAGTGCCGCGCAACACTTCAATAGGTCGTGACTCACGAGGGTGAGTGCAGTAAGGCGTGTTTGTTTGACTGATGGGGTTCAGCCATCTGTGAGCATGCACAGTGGCGTGTTGACACACAAGCCGAACTTGAGCATTTGCAGTTGTTGTTGTTGATTTCCAGAAAACAACAGTTGTATGTAAGATGACTACCCAGTTTCAGAACACGCCCACACCGAAACAGTAGGGGTGTCGCTGTCTAGCGTCCTTAAATCAGGGGGTGCGGATGACGACGATGATGATGATGATGATGATGAGGATGACGAAGGTAGCGGTTCCATTGACAGATGCCCCTCCTCCTCCCCCTCCTCCTCCCAGAGGGACTCAGTTTCTTGGCACACACACGTTGCAGCTGCATCTGAGACAGAGACAGAGTGGTACCAGAGGAAGTCATGGTTCTCGAGTGGAGGGAAACTGACCTCCTCACCAGCACCACCAGCAGCAGCACCACCAGCTCCCACCCGGCAGCTCCGGTTACAA
>NC_079433.1:14577080-14597080 GCF_026213295.1 Gadus chalcogrammus | reverse complement strand
AATTAGGACGGCCAAATGAGCTCTCTCTCTCTCTCTCTCTCTCTCTCTCACTCACTCACTCACTCACTCACTCACTCACTCACTCACTCACTCACTCACTCACTCACTCACTCACTCACTCACTCACTCACTCACTCACTCACTCACTCACTCACTCACTCACTCACTCACTCACTCACTCTCTCACTCTCTCACTCTCTCACTCTCGCTCTTGCTCGCTCTCTCTCTACCTTTTTCTCTATCTCATTAGATACACACACACACACACACTGGACATATGAAACACTTTTTTTATTAACTTGGCAATGGCAATACATTAAACATTGGCTTAATGTTGTTCGCCACATATATCATCTTCAATTGAACATTAAACACATGCGTGGGCACACACAGACAGGCAAACGCACACGCACACACACCTTAAGCTTGTGTTAATTATCCAGCATTAATAAGCACTTGGACTGAAACTAAGCTTGATAAAACCACTAACGACAAAGGAGATGTGGCTCTCCCTCGCTCTCGCTCTCGTTCTCGCTTTTCTCTCTCCCCCTCTCTCTCTCTCTCTCTCCCTCTCTCTCTCTCTCTGTCTTTGTCTTTGTCTCTGTCTCTGTCTTTCTCTCTCTCTCTCTCTCTCTCTCTCTCTCTCTCTCTCTCTCTCTCTCTCTCTCTCTCTCTCTCTCTCTCTCTCTCTCTCTCTCTCTCTCTCTCTCTCTCTCTCTCTCTCTCTCTCTCTCTCTCTCTCTGTCTGTTTTCTAATGCCACCTATAAATCACATAGTAATTATTACTTCATTAGCGTGTTATCCTCTGATTCACTACAACCATATTTCAAAAACACACCTTGAAGGAACCGGTTATTATCAGCTTGTCACTGTTGCCATGGCGACGACTCTTTTACCCCAGGCCCCCTCCAAGCTGGTGGTCGATTTATGGCAAAGCAGGGAGGGGGGGGGGGGGGGGGGTGGGGGGGTGAAGGTGTATTTTGGAGTATCACCATATCCAGGACATATATGAGACACTATGCTAATGTATGAATCTCTGTTTGCCCTTGGTTCGTTTATTTGTTTCTCTCCGCAAACAAAACTGCACTATGCTGGACTATCCATATGGATGGTCAACTGAAGAGGCAGTAAACTGTATACCAAGTATCTCTCAGAACTAACCAGTACCCAGCCAGCATCAAGGTGTCATTTCACCTCTATCTTAATCCTTTTATCTTAAACTCACTACCTGTGTGTGTCTGTGTGTGTGTGTGTGTGTGTGTGTGTGTGTGTGTGTGTGTGTGTGTGTGTGTGTGTGTCTGTGTGTCTGTGTGTCTGTGTATGTGCACGCCACGGCACGTGTATGTTTGAATTTGTGTGTGTGTGTGTGTGTGTGTGTTTGTGTGTGTGCGTGTTTAAGTATTTACATGTGTAGGCGTGGGTGTGGTGACTAAGGCTAAGCTGGTCTCGTGTCTCAAGGGGAGACTGGTCATCCTAATACAATACAATCAGTTCCTCCTACACACACAGAGGCACTCTGCTTGGCGATGGCACGCACACATACACAAACACAATGCCACACAACCCCCCCGCAGCTATACACCAACGCACGGCATACCCACTGCTTGTTATGACCGAAGCGGGCGTCAGGCGCAGGTATGGAGAGGGTCCGTTTCCGGGGGGATCACAGGGACCCATTAAGACGCCCGGTTCACGCTGTGTGTTCACAGCCCAGCAGTCAATACAGACGGCCGGTCGTGTTGCAATGTTTTGCGTCCTGCTGTGTTTTGTTGTGCATGTGCCGCGTCCGTGATCTAATCGACCACCTTATTGATGTCCTGCCATGTATCTCTTTACCCGACCCCTGTAATTACACATTCAAAATGTCTAAATCCTCTTTCAAATGTGGCCTGTGGGTGAGCAGGGCTCGGACCGGGGGGTGGTGGAACAAGCCAGTTGACCTGTGTTCTCTCTCTTCTTCTTCGGCGGTGTTGTGTGAGCAGGCGCTCAGAGGAGGAGGTGGACATGGACAAGGTGACGGCTGCCATGGTGCTGACCAGCCTCTCCACCAGCCCATTGGTCAGGAGCCCGCCCGTCAAAGTCGGCGGTGAGTACCCCACTACCCACTTCCCCATGTCCCGCCCACCACATAAAGGATCTGATCACATTCCGCTTCCCCACCCAAAAAAAACCTGGAGAACCCCCGCATCTATCTCGCTTTTTTACGGATTAAATGGCTGAAAGGCAACTTTTCTTCGGCCTCATTTACTGTTCAGCCTTCCGTGTCCGACCGTCAAACAAACCAAAGAATCATGGAAACAAGCATGGATTTGGAACAAATCGTTGCCTTCAAAATAGCTAATAGCCCCCACCACGTAGGCAGCGGGAGGGGCCTGGTCCCATGTAGATCTGTAATGGCATTACATTGTTCTCCTCCATGGGGTCATCGCACTCGGTTGAGTGTACATGTTGATACATCGCTGCCTCCTGCCGTGCTTCCCCCCCCTGCCGTGCAGAACCCCCATGCACTCGGGGTTCTGCCAACGGGATTGGTTCCGGTGTTGGGAGGAGGGCCACCCGGGGTGGCCCTCCTCCCAACACCGGAACCAATCCCGTTGGCAGAACCCCGAGTGCATGGGTTTTGAGTGGCGTATCGACTCTACATTGCACTGGACAGAGGTCCAAACCGCTGCCGTCAAACGCAATCTCGGTGGAAACCGCCCGGTAACTCCGCGCAACCCCCCCCCCCCCCCCCCCCCCAATGAAATCAGATGCCGCTGATGCACAGACACGCAGCTCTGCCATTCAAGGCGTGTCTGTGTGTGTCTGTGTGTGTCTGTGTGTGGGCGTTGTAGCCCGCACACAGAAGAAGCGCTATATGTTCCCATTGCTTCATGCCCACATGATGCAATAATGTGTGTAGGATGTCATGGGCCGTATACTACATGCAACATGTACATGTTATCTGCTGGAAACGGCCCACCACATGTTCCGTACAAAAATACGTATTTATTTTGAGTATGTTCCAATTGTCAACATAATCTGGATCATTCTGCACCTCAACATGTTTATTTATATACCTGCAGCTTTGTTATATATTTGTTTTTACTGCACCAAGAAACCTGATTATTGTAGGTTTTTGAATCTGTATCATCTTCTGCTCTCGATACAAGCAACTTTGGTTTTGGCCTTTTTGTCTGGATGGAGATCAAAGCATAATGCTTGAAGGTTCAAACGGAAAGTTCACTTGTTTCTTTCAACAATTCTAACAAGAAAATGAAATGCAGTTTGAAGGCTCTCTGCAAATTCCTCCCTCAATTATTTATTCAACACAAATCGAACACACCTCACACACATTTAATTGTCTTTGTCGCTCTCATTTCTCATTATGTCTCTTTGGCGCGTGTGCCATTTGTTTAAACAAACACACACATGCACACACATACACAGACACATATCATGACAAATACAATCATACACAACAGCTCACATTCCTTTTCTCTACCTTTTAGAAAATCCATTTCTCTTTGCGTGGAGAAAGGAAACCTTTGATCCAAAAACAACCCAATGGAATACAAGACTAGAAAGTGTCCTATTCTATTTTGTGGCACAGTCAGTGGTGTTGGCGGGTTTCCCTTTTGTGTGAAGTGTAAATAGAGCCGTCAGCCCTGAATAGTGTCTTGCTTTTCCATCAAACATGGATCAGCCTCCCAGGCCTTCAATAGCGCTGTGTTGTCTGCAAACATGAACATAGAAACTTTGTGCTTGGTCTAATAACTGTCTTTACTTTTTATTCTGTCATCTTTCACCCTTTCTTGCTCCTTCCTCCTCATAACTCCTTCTCTCCTCTCTCCTCTCCTCCACTCCTCATCTGCTCCTCTCTCCTCTCTCCTCCTCCCCATCTCCTTTCTCCTCCTCTCTCCTCTATCCTTCTCCACCCTTCCCCTTTCCTCTCCCCTCTCCCCCTCCTCTGCTCCCCCCCCTCCTCCAGAGGCCCTGGTGGGCTCCTGGAAGGACCCGGGCTCCGCGGGGCCCCTGGCCCCGTCCAGCTACAGCTCGTCGGGGGGCTACTGGAGCTGGTCGGCCCCCAGCGACCAGTCCAACCCCTCCACGCCGTCGCCGCCCCTCTCCGCCGACAGCTGCAAGCCCTTCAGGGTGCCCAGCCTGGGGAACGGCGGCGGGGGGGCCCCGGGGCCCGAGGACCCCAGTCTGGACGACCAGGACGGCAGCAGCCTGCTGTTTGACGAGCCCATCCCACGCAAGCGCAAGGTGAGAGAGAGAGAGAGAGAGTGAGAGAGAGAGAGAGAGAGAGAGAGAGAGAGAGAGAGAGAGAGAGAGAGAGAGAGAGAGAGAGAGAGAGAGAGATGGATACAGATAGATGGTTCTTTCAGGAAATTGCACTTTAAGCAGCAGCAGCAAACACCATGTTACAAATAGAATCAGAGTTTAAAACAAGTAATAAGGTGCAAAAAGTACAAAATGCTAAAAGCTAAAGATATATATGAAATAATAATATCCAAGAAGAATACGATACAAGGCGATATTTACCTGATCAAACAGTGAATAAAAAGAAAGGAAATTGGAGGAGACGTACGGCAGTGATTGGCCGCCTTCAGTTTGTTCCCCTTAGTGAGTCAGGGGGAACTATGGGGGGGCCTTTCGGAGAGATGAGTGGTTCGGAAGGACCAACAGCAACTGTTTGAAGCAACATGAAAACAAGCACGCCATGGCGTTTGGACCAAGAGAGGTTTCCACATCTCTTTGAACTGTTGTGGAGCTCCAGACCCTGTTATTCACTTATTGGGACGACCCATGCGGACGAGTTGCCTCTCTCCTCCAGTGACGGAGGCTCTTGCCAGCGCTGTCCGCCGATAGAGGGGGTTGATTGCTTCTACATTTGGGCAGCACGGTAACCCACGACGCACACTCACCCGTCCGTCTACAAACCACACCGCCAGCCTCGGGCTCCGTCCATCACTCCTCTCCAAGTCAGCCCCGGTCCTTACTGAAGGCTTAGTTATGCTGCCACGTTGACAAGGGGGTTGACAGACCCCTTCACGTCCTTGCGGGACCCTCCTTGTGTCCACCGCCATGGACGGACTTGTGCGTCCCGAAAATTGTAACCTTCCGCCGAGGCGACGCAGCAGCAGGGGTGATTGGTTCGCTAACTACAACCTGAGGCAGTTTCACGACTGCGTCGGAGCGTCTGCGTGGTCATCGCGTCGCCGTGGAACCCTAACTGAGCCCTGAGACTCTTCCCTCTCCTTACCTCCGTCTCGTTTTCCCTCCAGGTCCCTGCGCGTCCCGCTTCATTCCGCCCTTCGTATCCTCTTCGTTCACTCCTCTCCTCCGCCCTTCCACCTACCTTGACGCCTCTCCCCTTGCTCCCCACGTCCTCCCGTGACGCGTTTGGCCCTTCATAATTACTTTTCAGCCTGCGCTGATGTCCGCTGTGCATTGGCGCTTAATGATGTTAATACAGACGCCCGGCGGACCGACCAAACGGGGGAGGGAGGGGAGGGGAGGTAACTCTCCTCCAACAAATGAGCTCTCTCTCTCTCTCTCTCTCTCTCTCTCTCTCTCGCGCTCTCTCTCTCTCTCTCGCTCTCGCTCTCTCTCGCTCTCTCTCTTGCCCTCTCTCATTTGCTCTCTCTCTCTTTTGCCCCCTCTCTCTCTCTCTCTCTCTCTCTCTCTCTTCTCCTGGGGAAATCGATAAAGACCCCCGCCTGGCGGGAGAGATGCATTAATTTGTGGCTTATCGCGGCTGTGTGAAGCATGGAGGAGCAGACAGAGAGGAGTGTGGGGGTGGGGGAGAGAGAGAGGAGCTAGGAGGTCGGGGAGATGGAATGGATCCAGGCAACAGGGAAGGGAGAGGAGGAGGAGGAGGGAATGAGCTGAAGGAGGGGTGAAGGGATGGTTGGGGGACAAAGCAAAGAGGAGCCTTCATGGGAAACAGGTTTTACACTTGCGGATATGAAATTACTGGCATGCACAGGTACACACACACGCACACACACTCACACTCACACTCACACTCACACACACAGGCATAGTTACAGGCACAGGCATACACTGACACACTTGCACACAGGGACAAACACATAGAAACAAGCATGCACACACACACACACACACACACACACACACACACACACACACACACACACACACACACACACACACACACACACACACACACACACACACACACACACACACACACACACAGCAGGTTTCAGATGGAAATGCTCCACAAACCCCCTTCTTGTGCGCCCGTCTTTTCTTGGTAAGACAAAGACGGGCCAGTGCTCCCCATTCAATTAATTGCACAATTCTTCTCCAAAGAGCGTAACACACACACACCCACACACACACACACACAGACTTAACAATGCACGGGGGACAGAGAGATGATTGTTGTGTGTGCGCACAGGTCTGAGCAGAAGGGCTGGGGAGAGGGGGGGGCGGTGGATAAAAAAACATCCAAATTAAATAGCGAGCCTCCACAATGGCTTGACAGACAGGCTCATAACAGCAGTTTTCTAAAAGGCCCTCTGAGCCGAGGGCTTTGGAGCCGTCTTAGCACGGCCAAACCTCTGAGGAGGCCGGGACAGAATCACCCAAACAATGGCCGTCTCCTCCGCGGCCCGGAGAAACATCTAATTACAGTTGGCCGATGGAAGACACAAGAGTTGCACTCGCTGAAGACCACTGTCGAGTGAATGTATCTTGGCCCCATCCTCCTCCTCCTCCTCCTCCTCCTCCTCCTCCTCCTCCTCCTCCTCCTCCTCCTCCTCCTCCCTCGGTTCTGATGATAGATGACAAGGGAGAGAGGGATGCAACCTTCGTCAGGCTTCAACGGCTCTGAAAAATGGTTAAATGGCGGCTCGCTTTCACTGAGGGGGGAGTACTGTCGGGAGGAGGATTCTGAGAAATGACTGTTCGACACTCATTATGTTACACATGCTCACGAGCGAGAGTTAATAAGGGCTCCCGGTGAGTTCACTCCGAACCCCGAGGTACTTTGAGGAGTTTCTCTCAAATTGGTCTGCTCTCAAAGGGGTTTGTAGTTTCTGGTTGGTTTGAACCCGGATAGTGTGAATATGTTAAATGACCTCAAATATACTGTGAGACACAATCGGACTAGTGGCTCTAATCGCTCTACATCAAGGAATTATATATCGTTTCTCGAAACAAAATCTTTGATAAAATATCAATGATGAGCCTTGAATTCTAATGTGTGAGGCATTTAAAGGAACATGGTGATGAACTCTGAACTCTGTTTTTCTTCGCAGAACTCCATGAAGGTCATGTTCAAGTGTCTCTGGAAGAACTGTGGAAAGGTGTTGAGCACTGCAGCGGGCATCCAGAGACACATACGCACTGTGCACCTGGGGTGAGAGACACACACATACAAACAACAGCAACTCAGACAGACAGACAGACAGTCAGACATAAACAGACGCACTGTCCAACTAGGTTAAGAGTTACACGCGCATGCATGCACCCACACACATACACACACACATACACACACACACACACACACACATACACACTAATGCCTAGTTCCCCCCGAGCACTGCAGTGGGGTGTGGCTCGGTGCGTCTCGGAGCTGGACCGCTCGGTTACGCTAAATCGGGCTTGCGTTTGGCGTAATGCGCACACACATACGCACTGTCCAAATGGGTTGAGAGATGCACGCGCGTGCACACACACACACACACGTACACAGACACTGTCCACCTTTGCTAAGAGATCAACGCACACATACACACACACACACACACACACACAGACCTACACACACACACACAGACACATGCACATTAACAACACACACATACACACACAAACATTAACACAGACACACACACTGTCAACCTGGGGTAAGAGGTGAAATTACAGACACGCACAAACACGCACACGCACACACTCAACCTGGGGGAAAAGATTAACTCACGCACACACAGTACCCCCCCCCGCTGCCCCTTGCCCTCCCCATCAACCTGTCCCACTTCTAATCAGAGGCTGTCAAAACAAGGGATTAACGCAGGGAAAGATTATCGTCACGGCAACACTTGCTCTGGGCATGCGGGTGGGGCTGGAGGTTTGTGTGTGTGTGGGTGGTGTGTGTGTGTATGGCCGGCTGGGGGCTGATGGGGCGACCCAAATGGATGAGTGAGCTGCACCAAGGCTATCGTAGCGCAAACGCCAAGCATACTAGAGGCGCTCCCCAGGTCTCCATGTCCGTCCAGCAGTGGTTGGATCCACGGGGGTGTAGCACACGAGGATAACACAGCCTGGTACTATCTCATAGAGAAGGGGACTCAGCCTGGACCCGATTGGCCGTAGACATGGACCCTCAACCCGCGCTGGTCCCGGGCCTCGGATCCCCCCGGCGTCAGGTCCTGAACCCGGTGGAGACCTGTAATTCATACTGACATTCAACTACAGCCCGCCTGCTCCTCTCAGTGCACACACGCTCAGTCACACGCACGCACGCACACTTACACATGTTCACACACACACACACACACAAATACTCACACACACACACACACACACACACACACACACACACACACACACACACACACACACACACACACACACACACACACACACACACACACACACACACCCCGCGGCGGTCTGATAAGCGGGCTGACAGTGATGTGGAGCAACACCGACACAAGGTGCCTTAAAAAACGGGCTTGACGTAATGGAGCAGATCCTGAGGCCCCGCCCCCTACCAAGTCCAGGTCCCCTCTGGGGCCCCTCCCCCTACCTAGACCAGGTCCTCTGAGGCCCCGCCCCCTACCTAGTCCAGGCCCTCTGAGGCCCCGCCCTCCACCTAGTCCAGTGCCGTGTTCCAATATCCATACTATCCGTACTTACTAGCCTAAGTTTGAGTACGTAGGGCGTTCCGATTCAGATCGGGCGAATATAAGTGTACTGAAAGGACCCGGACGGTGTACTCAAAACGGTCAAATCGCGAAGTGTGTGGCGATGTACACTTTTCGTACTCAACGGCAGCCATCTTAGCTACGTAGAGGAAGAAGACGGAGCCAGGCTGAGCCAAAGTCGGCGCATTTTCCCCATAGCCTGCATTAATAGAGACATTTGGTTGTTTTTATAGCTTTTATAGCTTTCTATAGCTGCTAGGCGTAAAGAGTTCACCGTTCAAAGCGGGATGTTTATTGCGGGGGAGGAGCCACGGCGGCAGTCGTGATCGTAATTTCCGGTTAGTGCACCACGGAGTATTCCATTTGGAACAACACTGACATCTGAAAATTAACGCACTTAAGAGTGCGGATAGTTTACTTTGTTTAAGTGTACTCATGGAAGCATGGATATCGGAACACGGCACAGGTCTCCTTAATCAATGCACAACAGCTTGTAGGGTCCTGACTGGGTTGTATCAAGGCCCTCAGACACCCAGGATGACCCTAACCCTAACCTCCACTGCAGCCCCTCCTGTTATCCTGGGCTCCACGTTGGCCTTACTATATACCTGATTCCTATATCTGTATCTTTGATATCCCCTCCCACACGCATTGACCTTCATCCTCCCCCCCCCTCCCCCCTCCTACCCCCTCCCCTCTCCCCCCTCCCCCCTCCCCCCCCTGCTCCTGCTCCTGTCGCCAGGCGGAACTGCGACTCGGACTGGAGCGACGGCGAGGAGGACTTCTACTACACGGAGATCAAGCTGAACACAGACGAGGGCCTGGGCGGCCCCTCCCCCGCCACGCCCTCTGTCCTCTCCCCTCCGCTGCCCCCTCACCCCCACCCTCCTCCCCTCTCCCACCTCCCCCCCGCCGCCGGCCCCGCCCAGCCCAGCGGCGGCGGCGACGCCCACCGCTCCCCCGCACAGAACAGCATCGGCATCTCCGTCGCCAAGGACAACCACGGCGGCGTCTGCAACGGCCGGCTCGGAGGGGGAGGGGGGGGCGGGGCCACGCCCCTGAGTCGCTCGGCGCCCAGCGCGCTCTACCTCATACACGCCGACCACGCCTACCAGGTGGGGGGGTGTGTGTGTGTGTGTGTGTGTGTGTGTGTGTGTGAGTGTGTGTGTGTGTGTGTGTGTGTGTGTGTGTGTGTGTGTGTGTGTGTGTGTGTGTGTGTGTGTGTGTGTGTGTGTGTGTGTGTGTGTGTCTGTGTCTGTGTCTGTGTCTGTGTCTGTGTTTAAATACTACTACTACTAATGCTACTGTTGAGGAAGATGATGATTCGAGGGCTTTGTAATGCTCAGAGTTTGATGTATAGCTTGAACACAGAGGTAAACAGGCGTCCTGTTATTCTTAGTCTTTGTTCTCCTGCACCCAACGGTCATCATTTAGCCACTAACCCAACCCCGCAGGAACTGAGCTAAAGTGACGCTCTTAAAACTCCTCTTTTAACTGCCCAGTCAGTCCTGCTTACCTTGTTTGTAACCCCCCCACACACACACACAGACACACACACACACACACACACACACACACACACACACACACACACACACACACACACACACACACACACACACACACACACACACACACACACACACACACACACACGCGCACACACGTCAGTAAGTAGTGATTTGAGTTCATCTATGTATTGAGTTGCTGGGGCCACTGAGCCTCCACTGTGGGTGATTGATCCAGAGTTGACTGACTGGCTCCTCCCTCCCCCCCGGCCCCCAGGCCACCGCCCCGGTCTCCATCCCCTCGGCCGACAGCGGCGGTGGGGGTCCGGCCGTCGGCAGCTTCACCCCCACCAACAGCTTCAGCATCTCCTGGCAGTCCCCGCCCGTCACCTTCACCGGGAACTCGGTGAGCGCTCTGCCCGCTCAGCCCCGGGCGGGACCTTTGCATGTCCTTTACTTTGAATAAGACCCCCGTGTGTGAGCATAGCAAGGTAAAGGACTGAGTACGCCAGTGAGGGCATGATATGTTGTTCCCTTCAAACCGGCTCGCGCCTTAAGGAAATTAAATGAAATCTGAATATGTTTAAAAGCTTGTGCTAAATGAATAAGTAGTTGGCCTGAATAGTGAAAACAGTTCATATAAATCTTTTAAGAGCTAAGGTACGCTAAGGTAGAATGCCTGCTTCAATCGCGAAACTAAAAGTCCATGACAAATATACGGGAAGCCAAATTATGATCCAAGTTGAATGCACTACTGAACTCTTCGCTGTACATCCTCCCAAGCCGTCTCCCCCCCTCCTCCTCCCTCCCTCCTGGCTCATGGCCGGTGTTTACTCCTCAGGTGTCCCCCTGTAAGAGCCAGAGCTTCAGTGAGCAGCGGCCACAGACCATCGCCGTGCTGTCCTCCCCGCCCAGAGCCACGGCCGCCATCAGGTACTGAGGCCACGCCCCCCCCACTTGATGTTTCAGATGATCTGGTTAGCGATCCACAAGCCCCTCCTTAGCCCCCTTCGGCGCTAAAGCTACAGTCATGGGAGCGCACACTGCTTGCTGGGAAGAGCTTATCTTGTTAGCAAAGGTGACATAGCCCCCTTCCAAATGGGCTTATGCTAAAGTCATGCTAGCTCACGCCACTTGTTTTGGTTTGACCTTGTGAGCACTGGTCCTGTGTAGCTCAACGTAATGGGATCGCTTTGGAATATACATTTGTCTGAGTATTCTCCATATATGGCGGGTATTTGGTGAACAACATTGACCTTCTTGAAGGCTTCTATGAATTAATGATGCAATTCTGTTTATTACAAAAGCCTATTTTGGTAGAAAGTACAGTTTGAAATTGACTCTTGAGATGTATTGTTTGTAATAGCCCCCTAGTTTCCATAAGCCTAGTAAGCCTTAAAAAGAAACTTAGCTGCTGTCATTGTTCAGTTTCCAATGTAGATCCAGGGTCTCACAATGGAGGAAATACAACCCAGTGTTAGTGTTACTCTCTCTCGTAGCTTAGGGATTATATTTTGGATAGCTTACTTTTACCACTTGCCTTGTTCTACCTGAACTCATTCTTGGATAGCCACTCGGCAACTACAAAACATTGGGTGGGGTTCTTCATATGTCGCTCTGATGCTGGGCAAAACGTAAATGTGTAGCGATAGGCTTTGGTTGTCAGTCATGATGTCACTCACTCAACATTTGCTGTGCTATTCTTGCTCTCTCCCTCCCCCCCGCCCTCCCTCCCCCCTGCCATCCTTCCCTCCCTCTGTCTCTCTCTCCCTCCCTCCCTCCCTCTCCCCCTCTCCCTCCCCCCTGCCCTCCCATTCCCTCCCTCCCTCCCTCCCTCTCTCTATCTCCCCCTCTCCCTCCCCCCTTCCCTCCCCTTCCCACCCTCCCTCCCTCCCTCCAGCCGGAAGGTGCGTGGAGAGGGTAAGAAGTGCCGGAAGGTGTACGGGATGGAGAACCGAGACATGTGGTGCACAGCCTGCCGATGGAAAAAAGCCTGCCAGAGATTCACCGACTGAGGCTCCGCCGTGCCCACCACAGAACCAACTCACCCCGCCTCCACGACGCCCCCGACCCCCGGGGCTTTGGCCTCCTGGGAATGGGCTGGGGGGAAGAAGTGTGACGACCAACATTCTGCATGCTCATCATCCCTCGACATTTGTGTCAATATCTGGCTTCGCCCCCTTAAGCTCCCGCCTACTGCTACTCTGCACCAATCCCGTGGTTGAAGAAACCAAAGGGGCAGCCGGGTCCACCAATAGCATTCCCCGTCCAGGTTGCCCCGGTGCTTTATGCCCGTCCTTCCTTCCTTCCTTCCTTCCTTCCTTCCTTCCTTCCTTCCTTCCTTCCTTCCTCCCTACCTTCCTTCCGTCCTTCTCTCCTTCCCCGGACTTCGGGGAAAACCCACGTGCAGCTAAACAGGGGAAGAAAAAGAACCGAATTGACGCATATCTGCGGTTTTATATTGTTTTTGGAGTTTTGTGCTGTATCTTTCTATGTAACTCTCCCATCTGTTCTTCAATGGAAAGTATACAAAGTGAAGTTCAGAAGTAGTTACGAAACCTTTTGGTCCATAGAACTCAAGAAGGCAAGTGAGGTCTTGGCTTGAGTGTTGTTTTGTCCGAGGTGGCGGTGGTGAAGGAGGAGAGGCTTCCCTCTTCTCGCCTCCCCGTGTCCCACTCTTTATAGTGGGCCATTTCTAACCCCCCGCCCCTTTTGCAGCTTCTGTGGCTCAGCACAGGACGGTGTGGGTCACAGGATGGAGGGCCGGGGGGCAAGGTGTAGTCATAGACCCAGCCGGAGGCCACAGGACATACCATAATGAATGATCAACGAAAAAGACTCCATATACAAACACAAAATATTCCATTTCCAGTCAGGGAAGGCAGATGGTACAGACCGCAGCAGACTGCACGCGGACACAACCGGTACTATTTTATATCTCTTTCACTTTTCTAACTGAATTTGTTTGTCTTTTTTTTGTATCAGGAATGTGATTTTAAAAGACAGCAAAAAAAATAATCTGCAAGAAAAACTGGTCAATACAGCACCACTCACAAATGAACCGTTTCTCACACGTCACACAAAAACAATATGTCACAACCAAAATGTACTCTCTGTTCTTGGTATCCTTTAATGAGTCTGTGTACCATGGTGTTCTATTGTTTTTTCTTTTGTTATTTCGGCTGTGTCCAATTAGTCAGCTCAACCGGAGGGGGCAGGGGGAAAGGCTCATAACCAAAAGTAAGGCACTTGCACTGTCTGTGTGTTTGTGCGTGTGTTTGTGTGTGTGTGCGTGTGCCTGTGTGTGTGTGTGTGTGTGTGTGTGTGTGTGTGTGTGTGTGTGTGTGTGTGTGTGTGTGTGTGTGTGTGTGTGTGTGTGTGTGTGTGTGTGCCTGTGTGTGTGTGTGTGTGCCTGTGTGTGTGTGTGTGTGCCTGTGTGTGTGCGTGTGTGTGATGGAGCACTTCTAGAGAGTTGATAACCTCTTGTTACTCCCATCATGCCCTGGATATTGTGATCACCAAGCTAGTAGAGGAACTCAGACATTAAGGAAGCCTAACATAAAATGCACTCTGTTTTAAGAACAGTGGCTCTTTGACTAGCTCTAACTCACATTGTTAACAGACTTAAAGTGTCATGCAATGGTGAAATGGTCAAAACTAGCTTTTATCACTGGTCTCCATGTCGGCAAAAACATTTTTTCAAGGCAATCTCCATTGTGATTTCAAAATTGAGTGATCTTGACGAGCATCCACAGCACGTTCAGTACCGTAGGAATAAGCATAATGAATCATGCTGCTTCAAATATTGTCCAACCTTTCCCTGGGAATCTATGAAAAAACAGAATCATACCAAAATATGAACTGACCTTAGTGTATTTACTGACCTTAGATGATGTCCTTTTCTCCTCCGGGCTTTGATTTTGTGACATGCTCGTAATGTTGTGAAACGGTTGGAAATGTAGTATACAATGCAAAGAGAAATCTTATCAACATCTGATAATGGTTATACTATATACTATACTGGTTATACATGGATTTGTTTATCCAACCTTTTCTCTCAAATTCATGAATTTTTGCACAATTTCTAGCACATCTAAATCAAAATAGGTCGCCCAAGAAGCCAACACCAGCCATTAAACTCGAGGGGCTTAGCCTCCTCAAACCATCGCTTCCCTCCTCACACCGACAACGCTTTCTGTGTTCACTGTTTATCTTTTATTTCAATAGAGATATGTCAAGCTAGTATTTTCTCAAAATCTCTTGTCTGCCACACATTGAACCGAGAACTTCTCGTACTTGAGAGTTCAGTGGAGGTTTACTCTCACAGCGGGAAATTGGAGAAGCCTAAAAGTCCTCTCTTCATCCGTTATGTTGTGTTTTCTTCCATGTCGTTACTCTATTTTGAAATATTTCTGAATATTTCAAAATGATCTTGCCATTATGTGAACGTATTGTTGCTTAAGAAGATTAAGACAAATATATATATATATATATATACTTAGAGAAAGAAAAATAGTATAAAATACAACTTTGGACTTGAAGGTAAATCCGAAAAGAGGCATGTTTTTTTTCTGTTTTTTTTTTTTAACCCTTGCATACCTACATGTATATATATATATATGTTTTGTTTAATTTTCATTTTCTCCTGAAAAGGAGATTTCCTGGCCAATTAAACCAGTTTCTATTTCCAACAGAGGAATGGTCACACACACACACACCCCTAAACACACACACACAAACACACACACACACACACACACACACACACACACACACACACACACACACACACACACACACACACACACACACACACACACACACACAACCACAGGGACATTCATGCAAAAAGACACGTATCTGAAACAATGTTTGGCCAAAACCTTTATCTTATTCCTCCCAAATCACTCCTCACCGAGCTACACAGTCCCATTAGCAATTTACTTGACTGACAGCTCAGTGTGTGTGTGTCCATGTGCATTGTGTGTGTGCGCATCAAGGAGCCCCAGGGCTGGCTGGCCGCCCCTCTCCCCCCCCCACCCAAGGCACCAGTGTTTCAGTGTGGGCCCTGCAGTCGTCATCTCCCAGGGGATTCTCCGGCCGGTGGGATTGAACTGGTCGAGAGGCACCAGGGGGCTGTCCTAGAACGGTCTCCTGCTGCAGTCCAAACCGTTTGACCGGGGGACGAGAACATTCACCCACCATAAGCGATGTTTTGGGTGGATAATGCGGCATCCCTTTACGCTTTCCCCTCTCTGATTTCACCTTGGTTCAGTTCATTCCTTGTTGTTCCATTGCATCCAGCCGCGAGGCTCTTGTGTAACATTCCTGACGGTGCTTCATGGGTTGTGTTTATCAATGACTTGTCTTCCACCATACAGAACCTGTTGAGTCCAGTGTAAAGGCCCCGTGCTGGTAGGACAAGATATACGTATAAGGGCGTGGGTATTGTAAAAACCAGACGGCGTATCGGTAGAATGAAGTTCTGAAATGTTTCTCTAGTCGGCTCTGTGTTTGATTTGACAACTCAAATGAAAGATGAAGTGACGGTCAGCCTTAGTGGCCTCTCCGTACCAGACGGGGTCTTTGCTTCTGGACTGGTGCCTGCTTCTGTATTGGTTCTGTTCCCTTTCCAATGAATCAATGACCTGAGCAATGAGGCATTTTCAAGGCTCTTTTATTTTTGTATTTTTAACCTATTCCATTTCATAATCGGCTTATAATGGTGCTTCTAAAAGTCTCTACGAAACATTGTGTTTCTGTTTTTTTTTTGTTTGTTTGTTTCACACAGAGTTCCACTTCTATGTCTCCCATGCGTGCTGGTGATCACACTTGCAGCATACTCCATTTTGTACCCACTGTTACTCTGTAGAGCATGAAAATAAAAACACCTTAAGCTTACGTCTACCCAGTGTCCAGACAACCACTTTAGTCGACCCTAAAACACAAAACTTATTTTTTTCACTTTCCTTTCACTGCAGCGATTCTTTAGCTTGATTTTTATTTTCTTGAGTTTATTTTCCAGATGAATAGCTCTCATCGTTCCTCCTCCTACTTAAATTTCAGGATTTATTGTTGGCTGCAAGAACAAAACAAAAGGCCAACATTTATATTTACACGTTCAGTTAAATATTGTTGTACCTTTTCTACTTTAACTTATGTGCATGCTATGAATAAGAATGAAATATTCGAGGGGGACAAGTGAAATATCAAGCCTTCAATTATTCACATGCGGTGGATATAGCTGCAGGTGGGGGCCAACAATGAAATTAATTATGGAGGAACAGGAAAAAAAACTTTCCTGTTCTATTCAAACACAACTTGGATACCTGCCAACAGCAACTAGTCTATAACTAGAGAATAGTCAGAGCGTTAGTCATTGCCATATGCTGTAAACACTACAGCTGGCACAAACTCATCCAACAATACGTTCAAGGCATCCCCTGAATATATTTAACTGTCAAAAAAACACAGAAAGAATGAATTGATGAGGCTGGCACACCTACTGAACCATATGCTGACTATCATCCGAAGTCCCCATGAAGGCCTGACTTATTAAAGCCAGCCCACTAGGGAGGCCTTCGCTAGACTAACTCAACCCCAAACTACTCCAAACCATCGTTGTGTCTCGGGTGAGAGGGATGTGTCTCGGGTGAGTTTTAATACCAGTCTATCGGCCCCTTTAAAGATGCTAAACCGTAGACTCCAGATTTCTAATAAGATTAAAAATAAAAAGCGTTTTTTGCTACTCAATAATATAAGAGGTCAAAGTCATCAATTGTGAGTACCGCACACGTGTGTGTGTGTGTGTGTGTGTGTGTGTGTGTGTGTGTGTGTGTGTGTGTGTGTGTGTGTGTGTGTGTGTGTGTGTGTGTGTGTGTGTGTGTGTGCATTGTGTGGCCTCTCAGATAACGTCTTGCAGTGACTGCCCAAACACCAGTTGACAAGTTGACAGTTCTCATACCGCCATCTCCGCTCAGATTATTTTTCTTCTTCATATTTCATATCACCAGGGGTTGAGACTTCTGGGTGTGTTCTGGCAGCACACAGTCCGAGTCTAAAGCAATATAAGCTATAACCCAGAGACAATATCAGCGGATGTCACCATATTGTCATGATATGTCAGACATGTGTAAAAATTTAAAATGGGATAATAAAGGCTCCTTGTCCATCAAGATGGACTCCCGTGGCTCCAAAAGGGACTTAATAAGTTAGCCCTTCTGGTTTGGGAGGGGTGGTTATGTCTATGAGGATGGCTGGCTGCCCTTCGTCTGTGTTCACAGGACGCCTGAAGCAGGGGTCCTACGGGGGGTCCTTCTGGGTGAGCATGGCCCCCATTGGCCAACAGTGGCCCAGTTTCTTGGACCAGGCACGCATAACCTTGTGTGTTCTGCAGGATTGCAGGATAGCGTAGGTCAGCGTGGGCGGGTCGGCTCTGCGTCTCCTTCTCCCAGTGAATGTATCCCACCGTCTGTCATCGAGAAGCCTGTCACGCCTCACCCCAGTTTAACCTTGACTCCCCTCCCATACCTCCCAACACACACCCACACACCCTCGCCGCATGAGATCCAATTTCCCTACACACAGTTCACTTTAAATCATCTAGCAGACATTTTATGTAAACGTGGTTCGAGTAGACTTTCGGATATTTGAATGGCTTATCCGTCGCTTGAGAGCACTAGGGCGACTGTGAATAAAGCCCCAAAGCAGCATTGGCCAAGTTCATGCTACCTAGTTGCCGATAGACGTGTGGAAAGGTTTCCATGGCAACCGTGGTGACGGGCAGTTTATCTCCCCCCCCCAGCCCCGGTCGTGTCCAGCGAGCATCATGATTGGACGGAATTGTACTCAATAGAATTTCAATGAATATTCAAGAGGCAGGACACACAAAAGCGATATCAAAGCGGCTTCCCCACTTTTGGCCCTTGATCAGTTTATGAGGGATTTAGTTTTCCTTCCTCTTCCTTTTGACCTCGACCACGATGGAAGGTCGAGGACGAGCTCTGTGTACCCGGTAGCAGGACTGTAACATCTACCCGACGATGTGAGCGAACAGGAAGCCCTGAATGTGCCTTGGATTAGTATAGCGTTTGGTATAGCGTTAGCATAGCGTCTTCATAGCCTTGGCCCGTAACATCACATGGATACCGATGGGTTGGTTGTGTCTAGCTGTTGTCGCTGTCTTGGCCTTGCTAGTGCTGTAAGACACACACACACACACACACACACACACACACACACACACACACACACACACACACACACACACACACACACACACACACACACACACACACACACACAGACAGACATATACACACACATACCAGGGCCAGGGGAATAGCATTTTGTCGGATTGTTAAATGTTAAGTTTGGACTACTTTTAAATGTTTCTGGAAAGCGGTTATAGAAAAGGGGTTTGTATCATCTTAAGTGGCTTTTGTACTCTCTGTAAACTTGTACACAAACTTGTCTCTAATCGCACTCTGTTTGTTGGTTCCAATCTGATAACAATACTGCGGATCTGTGATTTCCTTTGTGTTTGTTTCTCTTTGTTTTCCCAAACATTGCTCTTTTTTTTTCCTATCCTTTTTTCAAAGGGCTTGTAGATAAGTATAGTTTGATGTTCTTTAAAAACGTGATTGTGGTGCAATCTTTCTAAATGTTTGGGAAATCAAGAAGAGTCTGTCTTTTCTCTGCCAACAGTTTGTAACAACCGGTCTGTGAGATGATCCATTCGGAGTACATTCCTGCTGGCTCATTTCCACAGGGGCCCTGAAAGTCACAACTTTCTGGGAGACTGAGGGAATTGATATCGCAGCATATTTGCTTCAATTCCCTTCATGGAAATAAGACTATAACTATGGCTATAATGAAACTGAAGATGCGTTTCACTACTTTGAAACATGGGCGATGAAGTCCCCTAAATATGAATTATGTTAAAATGAATATGCAAAACTAAAGGGCAGACACCTTTCCACCTTTTCTGAGTAGATCTTCTCACAGTCTGCCAAACCTAGAACGTAACTACGACGACCTCAACAAGTCGACCGCTGTCGCACTTTATTTTCTAAAACTGGTGTTCCTGTGGTGTATTTTTTTATAACTGCATGTGCATGCCACTTAGGAAACAAACAGTATTTATGAAATGTATGACTTTGTATTCATGTGTTGTTTGTGCCGTGGGATCCTTGATTGAAGGATTGTAATAGGGTCTCTCTCTCTCTCTCTCTCTCTCTCTCTCTCTCTCTCTCTCTCTCTCTCTCTCTCTCTCTCTCTCTCACACTCTCTCTCTCCCTCCTGTTCTCTGTGACCGCTCGAAATGTACTCTTTATTACTTCTGGGACAACTTCTAGTTATGGCACAGATGTGCTGTAGCATCAGCTAGACCTATATCACGCTTTTAAATATAGATATATAACTATATATCTATATATATAACTATATATCTAAGGGAAGGTTTAAAAGGGCTTGGGATTCCCCGTTGACCTGGTCCACTTTCTTTCAGCCACGGGTTCTCTCTCTCTCTCTCTCTCTCTCTCTCTCTCTCTCTCTCTCTCTCTCTCTCTCTCTCTCTCTCTCTCTCTCTCTCTCTCTCTCTCT
>NC_079433.1:14517080-14572080 GCF_026213295.1 Gadus chalcogrammus | reverse complement strand
TCGGTCAACTGGCTAGGCTGATCACTAGGTAACACAATGGTGACTGTATGTATGTTATTTATGGCACCCATTGCACTCCTGACCACGCCTGGAAGGACGGATTCCCCACTCTGCATCCTCCTCAAGAATTCTACCTAATTCTACCTAATTAAGGGAGTTTTTTTAGGCTAGGGGGTTGTCATAAATATATGACCTGTTAAGCCCTTTGAGACTGTACCTGTGATTACGGGCTATACAAATGCAATTTAATTTAATTTAATTATCGCCAAAGGTGTTGCCAAAAAGAACGAAATGGAGATCTTCGAGATCACCACTTTAAATAGTGCTCTTTGTTGTGCACATACATTTATATAAACGTTTTACACACGTGTGTTATGGTCATCCTGTGTGATCTCATGGGAATTGTTGCGTACTATAGAATAGGCTGACCCGATTCTGCAGGTCCTGCTCACAATACAATGTAAGATCCTGCATTTCTATACATTTCTGACTTGCACCAGACCTCATGGGACACATCGATTATTTTATTTAACAATGTTAAAGTTTCTAGTCAGGATAATGATATTAATGAAACAACAATTGCTGAAACATGTTACAAGCAGTATTGAATGCAAAATTGGAAGATTGTTATACAATTGTGCAATCATAATGTAGACTAGGTCTTTATGTGTTTGCATGCCCCTCAGAATTTGCCAAAGGGTTCTATTAAACGGTGTACCCTATCAAGAGTGTGTCCGGTAACCAAAAAAGGACCGGACTTGGGTCCAATATGAGCTATGTTGTAAGAAAACAACTAAAAAACAACAGCTCATCAATATCCAGCAATTGTCCATTTACAACTTCACTGGTCCTTCAAATAACATACATGTTGAATGTTCGTGTGTAGAGTAGGAATTCCCCTATTGCCTATGGGAGAACTGGTAGAGAATCAAAGTAGCGGCCGATCATGTGACCATTTGTCAGTAGAGTGGCTAAAAATATGAACAATATCCTCCAAATCTTGTGGGTACTAGCCTGCAGAAATTAGCACACACACAAACACATTGACCCCCTACGTGTTAAACGTAGGCCCTCAGACACACAGGCATACATACATCCCTTTCCCTAGAATGCTGACTGTTAAAAATTATTTGGAAGCTTACTATATATTGCTATATCCATCCATACCCAAACAAACAACACATAAGCAATGTTTAATTTTAACGGTTTTATTAGATTTAGTTGGCAAACAGCAAATATAATCATTTGACAGCAACCTCGGCAGGGTCAAAACCTCCATCAGTTTCTAGACACACATCCCCCCCCCCCCCCTCACTGAACCAAGCACATCTCTGCTACAACCTCGCTGTTATACACCCTCCGTTCGGGGTCTGCAGTGTCTCGACGGTGTCGAAACACCCACAGGTCCCCCATAGCCGGCACTGACTTGACAGGGGGGAAATGTCTCTCCACCACAGACGCATGTCCCTGGTTCCCCTCTGGTAACCAGCAGGGGTTCGGCCAAAACTGTACTGATGGAGCGGTAACTGTCGAGCAGGAAGGACCCCGGTGCAACCCCCCCCCCCCCCGTACCGCTCACATTGAGGGAAGGCTTGTGGTGGGCTTGCCGGTACCACGAACATCAAAGGCAGGCTTGTGGTGGGACCCCCCGGTGCCGCGAACGGCCCCGTACACGGGAGGAACTCTGGGCAGGCCCTGAAACGCTGGGAAGTCAATGTCACTGATTTTGGTATGCAGATCTGTGCAGCATGGACTCTCGGTGTGAAACATTTAAGTCACCTCTCTCGATGACCACGAGTCGAAGTGAATGTAACCAAAATGTTCCTTTTTTCAGGGCCCCGTTTTTTTTTGGTTTTGAATGAGAAACGTGACGTCCGTGGTACCTACAGCCTACCTTTTGGTGTCGTGTGTTTTGTTTTCAGCAGCGTTGACGACTCCTCCAGTGATAGGAATGCATGCATAGTCGGTCGTGGGACTCATTTGCGCACATCATTTCGGATAATGTCCTATATTACGATAATAAGAGTCCCAGGCGCCCTCGGGCGGCGTGGCAGGAGGGGGATAGTTTCAGCTCATGTGCCTGCCCAGACATGTGCTTCAGGACTTCAGAAACCACTGGCAAAGGTGACAAATACTCGCCTTGAATACTTGACAAAACAACAGGGGTCCCACTCCCAGAACCTGGATTTATCCCCTCTCACCTTTGGGAATGCCACCTACAGCACCGTTCATTAGGTTTTAAAACGTGTTCACTCAATCAACAGTGAAAATTTTGAGTTGTGATGTATATGATACATCACACATAAACCGAATTTCGGTTTATGTGTTATTTGGGTTAGGGTTATTTGGGTTAAGAAAAACACTTGTGATTTCAAAAAGTCATCACTTTCATTAAACACCTTTGAGGGGGGCGGGTGTTTCATTATTTATTGGGTAGGTCCAAAGCTGCAAAGTTTTGATGGAAGAAAATAATTATTTTAACTCCTAAAATGTAGACAATTGTATCCAAAACATGAAAATGTAACAAATGCAATTCAGCCAATGTTGTGGCCATTGAACAACAATGTAATTTTGGGCTTTATATTTCACTAGCTGGTTACTTGAGCCAATGCAGGAGTTATGTAGAGGAAAAGGGAAGAGAAAGAGAATAAAAAGAGGAAGCCATTCAGGCAACAACTCAGATCTTTATTCTCAACATATTCTGCAAAAGCGGGCGTGTGCTAGCCTTCAAACTGAAGTGTAATACATACGATTGGCTTGAGAGCGCATACCCCCCCCACCCCCCTAACCCACCATCAAGCACGTGCCTTCAATCCCATATCGGTTAAGTAACAAGCGCACGCTTCAGACAGGAAAGAAGAACATTGAATCACCACAGAAACATGGAGGAGAGAAAAGTCACTTGTTTCCAATTACAAGCAGGGGTCTCGACACACAAAAGGACACGGGCATGGGGCCAGAACAGATTATATGAGGCGGGGGTTTGAAGGTCAGAGGTCAAGAGGCATGGAGTGTGTGTGTGTGTGTCAGTGTGTGTGTGTGTGTGTGTGTGTGTGTGTGTGTGTGTGTGTGTGTGTGTGTGTCTGTGTGTGTCTGTGTGTGTGTGTGTGTGTGTGTGTGTGTGTGTGTGTGTGTGTGTGTGTGTGTGTGTGTGTGTGTGTGTGTCAGTGGGTGGGCGGTTCCTGGTTTGGCAGTTCGTTGGGTTGGCTGAACAAAGGCTCAGGGTCCAAACCAGCGCTGCCATCCTGGTTGTCATGGTTACTGAGGGTCCCGGACGGACTCATCTTGGTCTGAGGCCCAGAAAGGAGGGAAAAGGAGGTGAGGAAAACGTTGATAGAATTATATAGATTGGTGCACATTCTACAACGTCACCAACCAGCGGCAGATGAATAACTTTATTGATTTTTATAAAAGACTATCTCCTCTTCGAAGTCAAATGCAGACAGTGTGGACCGCCAGAAATGATACATTTCAACAATTAAACAATTATAAATGAAAATATAAACACATGCTTGCGGTCATTTGTGAAGAGCTTGGATTGTACACTTGATGCATAACGTTACCTTAAGAGTGCCCACTTTCTCTTCAAAAGACCTGAAGGTGGGCTTGTTCCTGTCAGAGGAAGAGAGATTTACTCTGAAGTCATTAAGCAGTACTGTCCAGTTTTATCCAAAGTGATTAACAGGCATTTTGCTCAAGGATACCAAGATATGGTCTTGGGAAGTTGGGGTTTGAACCCAGAACTTTTGGGCTAGTGAGTGAAAAACCTGTTTTGGGAATATCTGAAAGTCACAGTCACATTCTCATTGAGTAATATGATATCCAGAGTGTAATGAGGTCCAGATCTCTGACACTGAGCATAGGTTGATTACAGTGAATCACAATGAAGGGTCTTCTAAAATGACCCCGTTCCATTCTGTTCTACCGGTGGGTGAGATATTAGTGTCCCTTCCGTACCCCTTCAGGCTTCTCTGGAAGAAGAAGCTCTTCAAGCTACCAAGCTATCACTTACACTTCCTCATTGCAAAACAAAAGCGCCTTTAGGGACATTGTACCACCAAAATAGACTGTGTTGTAATGCTCTCTATACTGCATATATCAGAATGATTAAAGGACATCTTTTGGTCCTACTACTGTTGGCTATTTAGTAAAAAATTCAAGAACATAAATAAATAAATGAACACTCAACATTTAAAAACCAAGGAACTGAAAAAACGCAAAAGATGAGAATTCTTTCTATTTAGCTGTGTAGTCTATTGCCAGCCAGCTAGCTTGTGTGTAGCCTTACCTCATCACAGGCATGCTAGCTGAATGCTGTAAAGAGCGAATACTATCCGACAGCATTAAAGACAAGAGAGAGCAGTTAGTCATAAATCATTAGTTTGTGAGCAGTACACACACACACACACACACACACACACACACACACACACACACACACACACACACACACACACACACGCACAAACGACTTTGGGACCCCTACCCCCTCCCACCCCACTATACGTTCCAGCTAATACGTGAGGGTGTGTGGGTGGGGGAGGGGGGAGGGGTCTGATAATCTTATTTAGAGCCCCCCATAATCCCAGTGGACTGGGGGAGGAGAGAGATTAGAATCGGGAGAGGGAGAGGAGAGAGGGAGAGGGAGAGGGAGAGATCCACTGGAGATAGGCTTCAAGCGGAACAGTCAAGATGGTAGGACGCTGTTCAACCCCCTAGTTACTCGATCCAAGGGGTGGTTGAGTGTACTCTGTTGATTACAGCCCAGGCCTCTGGGGGGAGTTAAGATATAGTGTGTGTTATGCATGCGCTTGCACAATAAATGTGTCACGTGGAAGACGGGGTTGTGCAACTCCTAGGGAAGGGTTTGAGCGCCAGCTGCCTTCCTCTAAAGCCCTTCATCAGGACGTTCTTCTGCCATCACTCATCAGAAGGCTTACCCCTCTGATGGGCCATCTCTCTTTCAAGGGGGACTCAACACCTGCTTCAGAATTGCACTCTACCCAGATTGTAGTAATCGTAAAAATGTATCAAAAATAAATATCTGTATAAGGCAGTACCATTTAATCATAATATCAAACAGTATGAAACACACAGAGTACCGTACAAAAAATAGCCTTCCTGTATTTTTATTTTTTCCCTTTTCTAACGTGTCCTTCGGTCGGGCAGCGGTCAGTGGCGGACGCTAATCCCCCCGGGGGTGGTGCGCTCTCTCTGGGCTGGGGGTCTGGCTGCTGGAGACTCTTACTTGACGTCCTCCAGCTTGCGGCTGATGGCGGAGCCCATGGTGGAGAGGGCAGCGGAGGCCTTCAGACCGGCCAGCGAGAAGGACTCGGACGTCCGTCGGTAGCTGCGGGGGAGAAGGCAGAGGGGCAGGAGGTTGCTGTGGGGCTACGTGGCCGTTCATCACACGCTCAAGATACTGTGCATTATGGAGCCGATGGGGGGGGGGGGGGGGGGGATTGGTGCTCAAGGAGGCGGATATTGGGGATCGAAGCCCAGTGCCCTTCGGCTTCTCCAGCCGAACGGTTGAGAAGGACAGGAAATGAATAGAGAATGTGTGTGTGTGTGTGTGCGTGTGTGTGTGTGAGATTATATTGTCCACACATAGGACAAAAGATAAGAGAGATGGCCCTGGGGACCTGAAAGGCCGAACGCTGATCCTTCTTCTTCATATCCGCCAAACAATTTCTCTCTCAGGAGCCAGGTTGAATGCCAAACAAAAACCCTTTCCAGTAGAATGTCAGCCTTTAGAGGAGTAAAACCACAACAAAGCCTTCTCTGCCCTGAAGATTACATGGGCCAGGTAGCTGCTAAGATTAAATCAGAAAAGGATAATGTTCCCTCAATTTTAAGTGCATGAAGAACTGAAGTGTCTTTATATAGAGATAGGTTAGCAGAACGATTGCAGGGGAGGCTATTTCACTTTGAAACAGTATCGTTTCGGGGACAAACTAAGTCAATGTTATTTCTTGTCATAAAATACATTTGTAGTATTATGGTCTCATTGTCTCATGTTCTATCCGTTGGTCTATCCGTGACATCCATTGTTCTTGTGCTCACACTGTAATCAGGGCAGTTAGTAGTAATCTATGTGCCAAGGACATCAACACTAAGGCCCAATCCCATTTCTACCCCTTCCCCCTCCCCCTTGTTTTGAAGGGGTAAGGGTAAAGGGGGAGGGGGAAGGGGAAGGGGGAAGGGGTAGAATTGGGATTGGGCCTAAGGCGTTGGGCCCAGCGCGACCACAGTGAGTGAGGCTACGCACGCGTTGGAGGTGGTGACTTCCTGCCAGCTCCGCGAGAAGTTCTGCTTGAGCTCGTTGAGAGGCGTGATGCCCAGCTTCTTCTTGATCTCCGCCAGCTCCTTCTCTTTAGCCGTCAGGACCTGGGACAGAGTCAGGATCTCGTCCTCCACCTGGAAGCATGGGAGACATATGTTGGACGTGCCTGTGCTGAACCACGCCGGAGGAACGGTTCAAAGGTTTGTAGAGCCAGAACTCGGTGCATGATCACGCCCTTCACGACACCCTAGGCCTGATCAGCAGCTTGAACAAAGCCAACGTTGACTACCTTAGTGTCAGGGGGACAACGTACAAACCAAGGAACAGCAATGACCCTTCACATCCCGAGCATATGCATTACATGGAGGACGACCGTAAAATGTCCGATACTGCAGACCCGCAAGAACTGAGACCTGACCGCCTCAGTCCCCTCGCATCACTGCCACCCCTGACCCCTACCGCTCCTGACCCCTGACCCCTACCACCCCTGACCCCTACCGCTCCTGACCCCTACCGCCCATGACCCCTACCACCCCTGACCCCTACCACTCCTGACCCCTACCGCTCATGACCCCTGACCCCTACCACTCCTGACCCCTACCGCTCATGACCCCTGACCCCTACCGCCCCTGACCCCTACCGCTCCTGACCCCTACCGCTCCTGACCCCTACCACCCCTGACCCCTACCGCTCATGACCCCTGACCCCTACCACCCCTACCGCTCATGACCCCTGACCCCTACCACCCCTGAACCCTACTGTTCCTGACCCCCCCCCCCCACCCACCTTGGCCAGCTCTCCTTGGAGCGCCTCTTGCTCCTCCGGGGACAGGCTGGGGACCAGGGCGGGGGGGGCGGGGCCCATGGAGGAGACGGCGTCCTCGCCCACCTCTGGCTGGGGGTCCGAGAGCATCTGCTGACCTGGAGGTCCACGGACCGGGGAGAGAACACAGGGACTCCATCATGGGAGCTAGACGGTGACAGAGAGGCCTAGCTGGCAGTGGGGGGGATGTCGATCCATGATAAATACATATGCCATGCTTATTTCATACCGTCACATTTCTACTGACTTGTATTTCACTTTAGGACCAGAGGCCCATGTGGGAGCCTCTATGGTGAATGGGAGGATGCAGGAGCAGGGAGAGGAAAGGGAAAAAGGCTGATTTGTAGCACTAAAGAGGACTCAGAGCTGGCAGGGATTGGGTTTGAAGTGTGCCACGAGTCCTAATAATATGCATTGTCCAAACTACACACAGACACACACACACACAGACACACACACACACACACACACACACACACACACACACACACACACACACACACACACACACACACACACACACACACACACACACACACACACACACACACACACACACACACACAAGCACACACACAAACATCTTGAATGTGCAGAGCTGTAGCCCTAGGATGAAGCATGAGCATGACAACTACAGAGAACTCTCTAGATGGAGAAATCCTGTGCTATGGCAGGAGAGAGACACAGAGAGAGAGACGTTTGACTCCTCGGCCTACAGGGCGGGGTCACAGAGTTAACCTAGAGGTTGATCATGTTTGCTCATAATGTTTGAACACAGGCATCCTTCAGCACACATGAAGAACTCAGCTCTGACCAGCTGTTCCAAGAGATACATGTTACATTTAAGAATTGACTTACTGAAAAACAGTAAACGCCTCACCCGAGTTGAAAAGGTGCGTTTGTAGAATTGGAAGATGTTCAAAGTGACAGGCACCTCAGATATTGGGATGCATGGTATTGTCTGGCACAAAGGCGTCAAACCCAGTACCTTTTTGCTGGGAGTCGAACACCCTAGCCACTAAAACACCATCCTGCCCCCATAAGAACAAAAACAAAGCAAAACTAATACAATTAAACTACTAATGTTGATTGAAATCAAAAAGAAAAAACGATAATCCAGTTGTAAATATCTGCAAGAAAAACATCAAAGCAAGAAGCGGGACAGGTTATATGCAACTTTGTACCAAACTGAAGTTGCAAATTTTACTTTAACAATGGCTTGGTTAGAAGAATCAGCTTCTACTAGACACACAAACTTTAAATAATATAAATAACAAATAACACCACTCACACTTTACATATCTACATATTTACTTTGTGGAGTGAGGCACACAAGAAGACTGCCATAAGACATGTCGCTATAATTTACACCATGTGTACTATATCTTTTTTATATTTGTAAAACATACTTGCAAATTGAGGCTTTCGACAGCTGTCCTACCCATCGAACCGGGACCAGCCAAAAATTGATTCAATAATTGCCTCCAAAGCTAGTTCTTTAACATTCTATTTGTAGTTCTCACAATTGAAAAGCTTAAATGGATACTGAATAATAAATTATCTATTCATAAAAATCGTGAGGGCCAAATAACTAATCATATCGTATTAACAAACAACATACAGGTTTGGACAACACATTATTTTGCATAATTTCTAGCAACTACAAGAACTTGTAGTCACACCTGCAAATGTAAATATTTACCCAGCAGGTTGTCTGGCAATCTTATTATCTTTACTGTTAGAGGTTCAATAACATTGAGTAACATGTGCTTTCAGCATATTGTGTATGTTTGTAAGATCGTGAATTCAATTGTTGAGTTCTGAAACAGTTCTAAAAAACGTTCCAACCAGTGGAAGTCAAATGTTTCTCTCAAGATTGTCTTTTACGAGTCGATTGAGGCCGTGAGAGTGCGAAATACTTCTGCAGCATAGGCGTGCGTAATAAGAAAGAGCATCCAAATCTTTATTCTGTTAAAAACGCTTTTCTTCTATAACTTTAAACACGTTATTTATGTAAATGTACAGGATTTCCCAGAGCTGGGAACCAGATGAATCTGTGACCTCGTGTTCATCTGCGTCTGACCCCGACCCCATTCACGCAGAGTTCCAACAAACCTGGCCTGGGTCGGGCCAACCACAACTGCTCATCTAATGTTAGCTGCTGTGTCACACGTCTGGTTGCTCTGATTGGTTGTCAGTCTATCCAATCCACGTCTGGTTGCTCTGATTGGTTGTCGGTCTATCCAATTGCGTCCAGAAGCGTTTTGGTCTTCCACTGTTGATAACCACTTTTGAAATCAGAAATCCCGCAATGTCAGGCTAGACAAAAACCCCTTTGACAAAGAGAATGTAGAAGCGATTTACTGATAACAAATTTAATTCCCTCCTTGTGAATGATGCGTTTCAGTTTATAGAACAAATGCAGTACCATTCAATTCAGAAGTACCGCGAAAATGAACTATGGAGAACCGAGTACAGACTAGAGAATAATTTTCGCCAGCGGGGGTAGCTGTGTGCGTAATCTCTGCCTGGTGTGATACGAGTTTATATAAACCTGCTACACTTATGTCCTCAAAGCCCACAAAGTCTGGAATAAGCGTTCCGCAATGAAGCAGGAAGCGAAAGGCAGACTCAGCGGTCCAGGACACGGCGGGAATAGCAATGTTAACGGCTGGAAACTGACCAGTGATCGCCCTTCAATTAAATTCAGTTACGCCCCTGGTTACGCCCCTGGTTACGCCCCCGTTATGTCCCTCGTTATGTCCCTCGTTACGCCCCTGTTATGTCCCTCGTTACGTCCCTCGTTACGCCCCCTGTTATGTCCCTCGTTACGTCCCTCGTTACGCCCCTCTTTATGCCCCCGTTTCGCCCCTCGTTACTACCCCGTTATGTCCCGGTTATGACCCTCGTTACGCCCCTGTTATGCCCCTTGTTACGCCCCTCGTTACGACCCTCTTTACGCCCCTCCTTACGCCCCTCGTTATGCCCCTTGCTACGCTCCGCTTTACGTCAGGTGTTTCAGTTTTCAGATAACACAACTGGGCTGAGGATTGTACCATTAATTCCCAGCTTTATTGAGTGTATACATAAGTTTAAATATGCACAGCTTTCTCTTGACGGCGTTTGGGCGAGATATGGCGACGTCTGGGTGTGGGACTAATATCACACAGTCCGTCTTCCCTCACAGGGCCACGCCCACCAAAAGGCAAGGACATACTCCAGAGAAAATCAGATCCCTTTAAAAAGTGAGCAATTAGTACAATAAGTAAATGCCTACACACATAATTATACATGGATATGATTTGTTTAAGTTTAGGTTTTTGCTGATTTGTTTATGCTTATTTACTTTACCAATTAATTAATTTTGATTGCAGCCCTTTACATGTGTTGAAATATGACATTGTCATCATATAGTAAGTAGTGCTTGTGGTTGATAGCTCGTAGAATCACCAAATTGGACAAAGGACTTTTATATTGGTTATATTCATCTCAATGTTGCCCTATTCGAGTAGTACAATGATCAGAGTTACGTTAAGATCCGCTAGGCCACTTAATCACGGTGTGTATGCCAAAACCCCACCTAATGCCATCATTACATTCTGACTTTGTTGTGATTCAATAGTCAAATTAAATACAAGCAACGCATCCAATGTTTTGGATATTAGTGACATGGGGTAAATGATTGTATTATTGTAAAGGGAGGTATGAACAAAAGTTATATCATCATTTAAAATGATCTACGGCATACAAAACAAATAAGTTATTCACATAAAATCCCAGAACAAATGCAAAATCATATCACATTGACGCAAACACACTGAGTCTATATCAATCTTAAAACCCTTACTTCCTCCTCCTCCCATCACACACACACACACACACACACACACACACACACACACACACACACACACACACCCACACACACACACACAGACGCGCACACACACACACACACACACACACACACACACACACACACACACACACACACACACACACACACACACACACACACACACACACACACACACACACACACACACACACACACACACAGACGCACACACACACAGCACTCCTTGTTGAATACCTCTGGTGCGGCTGGCCGGGGAGCCGGGCGGCGTTTCTCCATACTCAGGAGACAGGTACATGTAGCTGGCGTTGACGCCCTGCTCAAAGTTGAACGGGGAGTGGTAGTCCTCCAGGGGCTCCATGTGCCCTCCGCTCCCCAGGTACAGAGACGTGCGCTGGAGAGACACGGCTGTAGCTCCTCGGTCCGCTACCTACCCACCCCCGCTGCCGCTACTTGCGCCGCAGAGAAAGCTAACGCGCTAAGTGCCCTCATGTGACAGTGCCTGAGAGCAGTCACTAGTGAGTGGTTGCATGCGTGTGCGCGCTTGTATGTGTGCGCATTTGATTGTGTTATGTGTAGGACTAGAATGTTAAGACGTTGTGTGTTTCTTAGTGAAGCCAAACGTGTCACATGCGTTAAAAGGTGTTTCGATCGGTGTGTGTGAGCATGTCTGTGTGGGTTTCTGCAGTCCTCCGAGCCTCCTTCTGTGCGTCCGCCTACACAGCAGTAGGATACTCCATAAAAGCCCAGGCCACGCATGTGAGAGTTTTCTCTCCTTTTCCGGGTGTGAATGAGTTACCTAATGCCGCCAGCTCCTGCTGTTACGCACACGCTCTCAAACACAAACACACTCAAATGGTTGTAACACATACACACACACACACACACACACACACACACATGAACCGCCTCTCCTCTCCGCTGTAATCCCAAAGGTTGGATCGGAACAATCGAGTTGCCCTTCACGGTACCAATCTGTACCAGTCCATCTCTATCGACCAGTAGCAACAGCAGTAGCAATATTCACTGTTAGCTCTACAACGTGGCAATCACCTGCTCCCAGTCACACTCCTGGGTGCATATCTCTTTTCAGTCACGCTCTCTCACTCTCCCAGCCTCTTGTCATACAATTGAATGGAGGAGGACAACAAATGAAAAGGTTCCATTAGTGAGAGCGGGTCACATGACACGTGGGTGGTGGGGTGGGTCACAGATGAAAAGCGATGTAATCTGCAGTGTCCCAGATTACAGCAGTGGCGCTAATCCAGCGAGGCCTGTCCAGCCCAGAGCAGCAGAAATGCCTCAGTCCGATACATTGAAGAGGGAGTGAGAGTGTGTGATTGTGTGTGTGTGTGTGTGTGTGTGTGTGTGTGTGTGTGTGTGTGTGTGTGTGTGTGTGTGTGTGTGTGTGTGTGTGTGTGTGTGTGTGTGTGTGTGTGTGTGTGTAAGAGAGAGTGAGAGTGATTGAGGATGTGTGAATGAATGAGTGAGTGAGTGAGAGAGTGAGAGAGAGAATGGGTGAGTGAGTGAGTAACAGAGAGAATGAGTGAGTGAGTGTGTTCAGCCAGGGCACACACATAAAAAGCACCCAATGCCTTTTTTCCATTCTGCCTGAAGTGCTCTTTGGATAATGTCAGACTAGGCTGCTGAAAAGCAAGGCTATCTGTCTGTATATGTGTGTGTGTGTGCTACACTGGGAAAACGCACTCATGTCCTGTTTTCTTCCATGAGGCAGCACCTCAAAACCGACATGTCGTGATAAAGCAACTGGTGTCAGTCTGGACTCTAAGATGAACTCGAATGGGAGAATAAGTAGCAGTGTTCCTGATTACCAGGGGGAGAAAAAAGGTCACCATTGAAAATGTTATTAGAAGGAGTAACTTGTGCCATCGTGGTTTTGCATGTTCCCTGTGACTTAATGTGAAAATAATTACCTTTTCACAAACAGATGCATGGCAAAGAGATGAGACACGCAAGCTATGGTGGCAAGTTAGGGTTAGGCCTGCCGGTCCAGCCAGACCTGCTCCGTGGCACAGTAGTGCGTGGTGCTCTCCATTGTAGCGGCAGGACATAGGAAGTGACATGCACTCCCATCGCGGAGAGAACATATCAAAGCAACCAATGAGGGCACTCGAACGTAGACGTGATCTGTTATTAACACAGATCAGTCACACAGACACACACAGGTCTTTCATAGAGCAATAGCAAGGAGGGGTGCAAGCCTGCAGTGTCCTGCAGGCGGTAGACTCAGCCTAAAGGTTTGGATTGCTTTTGCCGTTGGTCATTGCATGAATGCATTTATGGACAATCGATCTATTCCATATGAGTGGTCTATCACCCAACACAGGTGAAAAAGAAAGATGCCATTTGATTATCAAAAAGATATCTGAAAAATTATTAATATCATGGATAGAAAAGGGGAGTTTAGGCCATTATTTCGGTACCATAAAGTCAAAATGATAATGATGAATTCAAAGATTCCCTTTTGAACTAATTTCTTTCTGAAAATCCCAACAGATCAACCTTAGACCCCCTGGCCAATAAAGATTGCAAAATATATATATTTTGCTTGCCAATCGCAAAATCCAAGACAACCAACCCTCTCTGTCTGCACCCTATCCAACCAGACTGTAACAGGAAACAAACAAGACATGTTTTTCCCCTACTAAGTGGTTAACGAGGCACAGTATTGCATCAATTACTTCCTTATTAATGGCGCACCGCATCACATGATGGTTCTTGAAACGAGAATCATGGGACATGGGATGACCGTGTCTACCGCAGACATGCAGAAATATTCTCCCTTCACATTCCCTGAGCATCACGGCTTTTAATGTTGAGCAGAAAGAAGAATGTTCAGGCAAAGGATGAGATGGGATCTGTAGACTCTGGACATGAAATAGCAGGAAATAACATAATGAAATACCAAAGCTGAACCTGCTACTACCTCGATTTTTCTCCGCAACTTTCAAAGATGGCCTTTCTGCATCAACATTCAGCAGATTCTCCCCCAGCCACTGTTAACTAGGCTAGGGTGTGTTTAGTTCTATTGGCTGTATGACCCTGTTATTGTTAAGTGAATCTGAAATAACTCTGAAAAAGTTTAAATAAAGAAATGCAACCAAAGTCGTCCTAAAGCCCAAGTTCTGGTCCAGGTGGTAAACAGAGAGACGGGGGCAGCATCCATTGGTAACAAAGGCCTCTGGGTTAAAACACACAACCCCCCATTCTGTCCACAGACTTGCCCAGAACGTCTGAATCACCTTTGGCCTCAGGCTGTATCCTGGCCTGCATTGGGACTTTAACTTGAACATCTTATGGTGTTGTATTATATTACTATGCAATAGAATATCAACATCCATTCAGAATGTAGTCATTTGGCTGATGCTGTTATCCAACGCTTCATTACATTGTGTGACGGAGGATCAAACCATCACGTATTCATAATACACCCCTACGTGAAATTCGTTTGTGGAATAGAAGCCATATAATGATATATAACGATGGGGGTAAATGAAAGAGCAGGAACTGGCATGACATTTATTTACATTCAGCTTCACACTGCTCCCATGTCCTTACAGACAACAGTACAAGTAACTTGACAACTTTGGCATTTAAAAAACACCCAATGCCCAACATCAACACCACACAAAAGTACAAATCTTCATACACTTTCACTACGCATGCCATACCTGCATGTATCCAGTTTCACATTCAACAGATGTGCTCTGGATGTTCCTTCAAGCTAAAAGCCAGGTATTGACACATGGATCTGTCACCAGGCTCACGAGGGCCTCAGCATGTTGTTTGTGAGAAATGTGCCATCAATGCATCCTCAAAATCGAATAAGACAAACTCAGGCCATCCAGTAGCGTTGATCAGCATAATTGGATAAATCTCTGAAAATAACAGGATGACTTGTAAAGATCTGCCTGCCTCATGAGGAGCGGGCCTCGACCAAAGACTAATGAGGATGAGTGAATGAACGTGACCGCACGATGTATCACAGAAAAGGTATCAGCAAAATCGAAATGAGGTCAAATAAAATTAACAATGCCAATAATACCAATATGTTTGATACGCAGACTAGTACTGCTAATGATAATATAAGGCCAAGTACTATTACTTCTGTTTGTTGACTCTAGTTTAGGACTCAAATAGCATTTGCTCAGCGCAAAGGTAGTCTTTAAGGTAGTCTTTAGGTAACAACTGAACATGTGTTAATCTGAAAGCTGCAAGGATTTAAAACCTCTTCCTAGTAAAACATAACTGACATAGTACAATGTTGAAAGAAGTATCTAGAGTGGAATGTGCCAGAAGTTGTGTTGTCTGTAGGCTCTATATTAGAAGTGGGTAACTGAAATGAATTCTTAATTAAAATAGTGATGAGAAAGGACGGTTGACAGACACACACAGCATGCATTAATTGTTTGTGGTCAAATGTGAACTTGATTGATATTGCTCTACAAACAAGTAATAACACAACATATCAGGTTTAACCTATTTGTCCAAACAAACTGCAAAGGTAAATGCAAAGGAAGGAAATGCTGAAAACAACTGATTATATTTCAGGAATTTAAATTGTTAATGTCACTTGTTCATTTCATGAACAACAAAAAGTTGTTGTTGTTGTTGTTGCAAATTAATAACTTTTGACTACTTCGTCAAATTCTCCCTCGTGTTTAACATAAAGCCTGCCTCACAGGATCGGTGCACAACTAGTTGAATGCAAGAGAAACACGCAAAAAAATGTTTTCTTGTAGACTAGAAGCCTAACTGTGGCAGGCTAGCATTAGCATTTTATAAAGCATTAGTTGATAAGGGGAAGGATTTGGGTGGGGTGGGGTGGGGGATGACAACCAGTAGAGATGGGGAGTGGGAAGCCAAGCAGGTGTAGAGGAGAATAGAGAACATATGGTAGGCTGGCGGGTGGCAAGTATATGCAAGTTCTATGGAAACTAAAATCACGTTTGACTGCCATCTTGAAGTGACTGATTACACACCACATATAATTTTCGCCGAACCCATACCCAATGCTTAGCTCTCTCATGTATTCTCCCCCTTTGACTTGAAAGTTCCTCCTACTATCTATGACTATCTAAGAAAACATGAACTACAATGGAATAGCCCTAGCTAACCACGACACTCGTATTTTACCGTTAGTTAAAAGAACAAACATAGCATTTTCTTGTAACTTCTTGAAAATGACTTACTTTTAGCGGATGTAGGTTGTCGCATGCAGTTATGCTTACTCATCTGTACTGATGAGCTATTGTTTATTAATGACTATGCACTGTAACGTTGTTATTTCCGTGATACTTTAGCAAGCAATCTAATGCAAACGGATCTGTAGATATTAAAGGAATCTTTGAATGATGCCGTCGATCTCGTGAATTGACTTTGATGTAAGTACCATATGTTCGCCTAGTGAACAACAAAGTTAGCAAGCTTGCTACCTTAAAATATAATCCACTTAGCCATATGTTACATTTTTAAAGGCAGACCGCCATAGGCTTTACGCGTCGTTATATGAAATACCTTTATCAGCAATCTCCATTCTATTGGGATTTTGTTCTGCAATTGGTTAAGGTCCAGGGCTGGCAGTGTCCTTGCCCTTTAGCTGAAGCTGAGTCTGTACTCTGGTACATGCTGTCAGCCACACTCGCTTTGGGGTGGGGTTCTGCGTGACGTAGGCACGTCGGAGTGTAAACACAAGGGAGCACGTGGAAGGTTTTGGACCGTCAACAAAACTTGATCTTTTTAATTAAGAAAACAACAATGGCAGCCCTCGGTACTCAATCATGACCGATGTTTCCTTTGTTTTTCATTCATTCGAACATTGAACGAAGTTTACACTGAAGAGTTGAGAGGAATTGGGATGATCCAGAAGGATATATACTTTATGTAGACATGTATACATAGTTGTACATCAAGTAACTTAATACGATCTCCCATGTAACTCTATAATGCGCTAATTGTGGTGTACAGAGCCATTTTTATGCATTAAATTATTAAGTAACGACTATGGCCTTTTTTTTTAAAGACAACGTTGCCTTTTTAGAATTGTCATTTATATCCATTCGTTGATGCAAAGAGAGAGAGAGAGAGAGAGAGAGAGAGAGAGAGAGAGAGAGAGAGAGAGAGAGAGAGAGAGAGAGAGAGAGAGAGAGAGAGAGAGAGAGAGAGCGCTTTTTGGGGCTTAATTTTTTCACCTGCTTTGGCAATCTAAATATATGCTTCCCATGCCTATACAACTTTTTTGGAATGAAATCGAAATTTAATTGAGATAGAGAGAGAGAGAGAGAAGGAGTGAAAGACTGAAAGAAGGGGGAGAGCGAGGTACTATCATGAAAGCCTGCCACCTGCTGGGATCGCTATGTGTTGTTGGAAGTCAAGGTAAGTGAGCTGCATTTGCGGAAACGTTTGACGTTTACAAACAAAAGAAAACACACACACACACATATACATTATTTAAAACATAAATACGCAAACATACATCACCACACATGTAGGCAGCGATACTTAATTAAATACATATTTTTATCTTCTATATATTTATATATATATATAATTATTTATATATTCTATAGAGAGCGAGGGCGAGAGCGAGAGAGAGAGAGAGGTAGAGATAACAACTTATTTGCAAAAAGTTTGAAATATATTCAGATTAAATGCCATTAACCTTACACCATACTAACGACGAGTAATAAACTCTGCACATTGAGTTTAATTACACCTGCTTTTACACCTTATTACGCTCCCGCTGGCCACTTGTTGTACTTTTTTCATTCACTCTGAAAGAAGCTCGTGACCAGCACGAATCGTCGTCTGTAGTTGATCCGCGGGAATAAAGGCAGTAACCCCTGTTTGCCATGAGGCTTTACACGCCGACAGGGGTTTATGGGTCGAGGACAAGCAAAACTAAAGATAAAAAGCACGCGGAAAATGGGTGCAGCCTGTAACACAAAGACCCCTTGGTGTTCGACAGCACCCCCATCTTCCTTTAACAGAGCGCGCCCCCCCTCCCCCTCCACCCCCTTTCTCTGGTCGTGGTGCATTATGGGGAAAGTCGTTGCCATTCGACCTCTGCAGGGCCTGCGCGGACGCAGCTAGAACCCTGAAATTCATTATGCCTTTAAAACCCTTATTTATTTCCGCATAACCTACACACTGTCACCGGGAGCCCGCCGCGGAGAACAACGACGACCGTCCACCTCATTCGAGATTTTAACCAATACAATTTATACATTTGAAATTTGACGGGGAGAATACAGTTGGAAGAAGTGAAGATTGCATTATATTAAGAAAATGTCCGGAGAGAGAAACCGCAGGACGCTTGCTTTCCGAGGAGGTGGATTGGCTGCAGCGGGTTCCAGCGGTAACGGTGGGGGTAAGACAAACAGCTGTGAGGCCTGGGCCTGTCAAGAACAACATTTGAACGGTAACAAGCCCGATCAAGAGGGGGACCGGGACCTGGAAGCGAAAGGACCATCGCAGGGAACAGTGGACGGCACCGGATCTGTCAGCGATAGCACTGAACCCGAGGTGGAGGAAGAAGAGGACCCGGAAGGGGGTAGCTGGGCAGCCGACGAGAGTGACGACCGCGTCGGCTCTGTGGAAGGGGAAAACGACTCGACGGAGCGAAGCAGCGGGTCCGCAGAGAACTGTCCGGGGAACAATTTAGACGGTGTGTCGGCGGGGAGCGGAGGGACGGGATCCGAGGATAACAGAGTCGAGGCAGGCTCCCGGAAATCCTGGCTAAAGATGAGACCTCAAAAGCAACTTCAGAAACATTCTCTATTTCACGCGTCGTGGTTGCAAGAGTTTCCATGGCTCAAATTTTGCCAAGAAAGGGGACTCATGTCTTGCTCTTGGTGTCACAACATTGCCACCAAGAACAGCGACGAGCTTGTGAAAGGCAGTCGGAACTATAAGCGGGCCTTGCTGCTGAGGCATCACCTGTCTTCTGAACACGGGAGGAACGACCCGACCAAGCAGGTAGCTACAGTCTTCAAGCTCGTCCATGTCTTTACCTACTATATGTCAAATCTGTGGTTACCCGATGTTCTTAACAATGCGTGTTTTGTATCCGTAGCCTTTATGTATCTAAAGCAATAACATTGGACGAGTATTGAAACTTTCGTGAATTACTTAAGACAGTCTTATTCCCAGGCTAATTGGCTAACCTTAGCCCAGCTTAACCTAGCTAACGACTGACATTAGCCTCGCGTTAGCTGGACGCTATCTGTATTACCAGAGTTGTTGGGCAGTGGCAATAGTGTCGAAAAGCCAATAGCTAAGCTATTGCCAGCTAACGTTGACCGGGTTTTGGATATCAACATACCGGAACCCTGTCCTTTGCGCTAACATGCTTTTGTCCGCGAATAAACAAATAAAAACTCGCTGTTTGACAGACCTGTCAAAGTACAACCACAGGCGAAATGTTGACACCTGCTACTGACTGACTCATCTCATGATTATTAGGGTTGCTTTACCACTTCAATCGCACGCTATACGACTTTTTATATTCATTTTTATTATAAATGGGTAAAATAAATGTCCTAATGTAAGTTATACCACAATGGCTTTACAATCATGGTTCACTGTTCAACGAACCCCTTTGTTTCTTCAGCAGCTGACTTGATTGCTAGCTTGCTAGAGGTCACACAATGGCAAGGGCTCGACCCTTAGCAGCCTTTGGGGGACCGCACCCCTAACCCACCCCCTCGTTTCTTCTTGTTCCCTAGCATGCAATCTCGCTGGCTCGCAGTCCGGTATGACCTCTGGCGCATTTCTTCCCCCTCCTATTGGGGAACTAAATTAGAGGCATTGTGCTAGAATGACTCCCCAAAATCCATAGATGGTGTCACTTGGCGTGCTGGACAAGGGGGGCAGGAGTAAATTATGTTCCCTGGAGCCTGACAGCTTGCCTGGTCCAAATACAAAAGGCTTGAATGAGTAAATTAGATGTCAGTAAGATATTTTCATGAGATCACCTTATGCTGTCCACATAAGCATACATAAATACAGCCACACCCTATATGCACAGTTCTGAAGCCTTATTAACCAATCTTGAGCTATTAACTTACACTTGTAAGGAAAGAATAGAATGTTCGACTACCGCTTAGCCCTAAAACTAGCAAATAAAACGCATCAACACAGTTGGCATTTACTTAAACTAAACATATTCGTTGAAACGTATCCTGCATTATTTTTTTCAGTGATGTTGTCATAAACCTAATATTTTATTCACTCTGCTATGCCAAATGCTACAGCAAAGATCTGTCCATCTTTAGTTCTGTTGGTATATTATTCATTCTGTCCTGACTCTAGTTAGACACATGACCCCGCCCCACTATACACACCCTGGTTTTTATCAGAGCTGTCAGAGGAATTAAGAGCAGTACACCGTTTGACTCTAATTTGTAAGTGAAGAGGATTGTACTCCCACTTTTAGTTCTTACCCCCTCTACACGCAATCACTAATCAGAATGACTTAGAGTGAGCCACTGACCTGTAAACATCTCTAATTGGTAAGGAGCCCAAGAGAAGAGGGTATTAGGGGCTTGGTCGTGTTTTACTCCCTAGCAACGAGGACCCCTGGCTGTAGATCTGGAGGTCAGGACAGCTCTTCTTATGGTGGAGCATGCTGGAAAGGGAGGAAAAGCCAGTGCCTCTTTATTGGAGATGATTAGATTGTGATAGTGCATGAATTTAATTTAAGGCAGTCGAGTGGGCTAAACTTTGACACCGCCCTTATGTCTTCCTTTATTCGCTTCAACGTTTGCCTTTTGTGTTGTTATACTCTGTGGTCAAAGTTCATCCAAATATGAACTCCAGTCCTGAATGTGGGATCATGCTACTTTTGTATTTTAAAGCCAAACATAAAAGGAAGAATTGGGGACACCAAGCCAATGTCTTGCGCTTTTCACCCATTCCTGACATTAGTCAGGCCCCAGCTGCATTGGTTAACACTAACTCGATTAGGCCCAGCAGTCTGGGCACACTAGGGCAGCTGTGGTAAAGGAGGGTCTCCTTTGAGAAGGAGACTGTTGTCCTTCAGTCAGTTTTTGTTTATTTCTCCCCCTTTTTTGGTGACTACATTCTGGAAGGTTAAGAATATGGCAAAGTACACTACGGAGATGGGTATCTGGGGTCGTAGGAGACCTTTTCTCCCATTAAATTCCCCTCGGAGGAGAAAAAGAGAGGGGATTCTATTATTTCATTATAATTATTGGTGAGTCTTGGTTAACATCACACAGACACACACAGCTATTAAATGTCCGTCTCAAAGAGGTGGTAGAGGCTGAGGAGGCAGGGACCCCACCCGCCCCAGGCTGGTGTCTGTTAGATAGATGGGATGTTTATTGGGGGCCATGGGTCGCCAGGGTGTGTACGTCAGTTAGTGTGGGGGGGCCAGAGGGAGAATTCTTCTGTTTGAATCAGTCTCTGCAAGCTTGCCTCTCACTCTCTGTGGCGCACTGTGTTTCTTTCTCATTCCCTCCTTCCCTCATGTGTCTAAGCATTGTCAGGGGACCCGGGAGCCGATTCGGCGCGGCCCACCCACACCTTGGGCCGAACACACACTGCCGTATTGTTCCGGGATCTGGGGGGGGAGATGGGTCTGTTGAGGGGAGAACCGAGAGAGTGGGCGAGAGAAGAGAGGGGGGGATAGAAGGATGAAGATGGCCTTGGGTGCGGGCTAGGACATGGGCGTGGACTAGGTGAATACGGGTGGGGAGGTGGGTAGGTGTGTTTGTTTCTCTGTGTGTGTGTGTTTGTTTCTCTGTGTGTGTGTGTGTGTGTGTGTGTGTGTGTGTGTGTGTGTGTGTGTGTGTGTGTGTGTGTGTGTGTGTGTGTGTGTGTGTGTGTGTGTGTGTGTGTGTGTGTGTGTGTGTGTGTGTGTGTGTGTGTGTGCGCAATGCTAACCCAGTGCACATGGGTGTGGATGTGTGTAGTTAGTTTGCCCTAGGGCGGTGTACTTCGTTCAGGTCTGTTCCCGTTGTCTGTAGACTCCTCCTGTTCTCCAGGGTGCAGTCTGAAAGGGGGTTGGGGGTCCTGTGTGCTTCTAGTGCTCTTAACTTACAGGGCCACTTCACCTCCGTTTCTTTTTTTATCTGTAAATCAGCCTCCATGGGCTGTTAATTTCAGAATTGGGGAGGGAGCATCCCCGTTTGACCTAGATCAAAAGCATTCCTCGTTTCCAGCCTCGCTTTCATTCTTCTTTGCCCCCCCTCTCTCCTCTCCGTCTGAATTCTTCAACCCCCCCCCCCGTTTTAAACATCTCTGGCTGGGATTAAACATGCAGGGGTTTGTCGCCATATTGTCTCTCCTGGCCCTGGTGTGCGGCGGCGGCCTGGTCTCTCAGCATCTGCCCCGCAGTTGGCCTGCCGGTGCTCTCTCTCTCCCCCTCTGCTCCCTGCCTTACACGTGGCACATCTGGACGAGGAGAACCGATGCTGCTGATGATGGAGGCCAGAACGCAGCAAATTGATCCTGTACCAGGATGTCCTAGGCTGACTTCAGCACACTCATGCACGCACATAAAACAACCTGTCTCTGGCCAACACTCCCCTCTTAGTCTCCTAATGGACTCGGCAATATGTGATGGATTAATGCCGTTGGCTTTCCTGGTAGTTTGATAACCACCTGCAGGGCGTTCTTTTTATATTGGTAATAAATAAATCATGTGTTGTTTTTAATGTCGTCAAATAACACCGAACGTGTGTTAAGTATTAAGGGTGTAACGTTTACAATGATAGGCATCTGCCCTGTTTTTGAATGTTTACGATGCGAGTGAATCGGATGTAACCTGTATCAGTCAGATAATCTATTAAAAAGTTACAAACATTTTATAGCTTTAATAGGCATCCCTTTCTAGTTTCTACCTTCCAAAATGCATCCCATGATTGATCTGTTAAAGACTGGTCAACTGCAACACAGAACATTATCTACAAATCCTCTGCACTTTCAAGCAAAGAGGCCGGCACTTCCACACTGTGTTCCAGAAGACATTTCTAAAAAGACAATTTAAAAAGGTCGCTCGGAGACGTCATGCAGTCGCCCCGGTTAGGCTTAGTTCAAAAGTTGACATGCCTTAACAGTCCCGGTTTTCTCACGCACCCATGAAGCTGGGTCTGAACGGCTGAGTGGACCATGTTTCAGCTCTGTATGGCTAGGTGTCACTATAAGCAATGCCAGCAAAGTTATCCATGTTCATGCATGCTTGTTTATTGGGAAATGCTTTATACTGGGCCAAAGCTGCTGTTTACAAGGACTGGTACATGTTTATAACATATAAAACGTTTGATTTATTTGATACATCTTATTCAAATCGAATTACAATGAATTTATTCAAACGTAAAGATGTATGGATTCTGTTTCCTCTCGGAGCCAATGTATCGAGATGCATATCTAATCATGCCTGAAGGAGAGATTCGCATCCCTTTTAAGTATGTTTATTAACTTGTGGTAAGACATGTTTTGTTAACTTATTGCCACGCGACCATGTAGTGCATACAATCCGTCCAGAAAGAAAAACAAAAGCTACCAGGTCCGTTATCAAAACAGATCTACCAACCTCAAAACCCATGTTCCTGTACACCCATGTCCCATTATACCCATGTCCCATTACACCCATGTCCCATTATACCCAGGTCCCATTACTCGTATGTTGCCCCTTCATCCACCTCCACCTCCATTCTCGTGACTGGTGCTGAGGGCAACTGGGAGCCTGGGTGTAAAAGCAGGGGAGTGCAGAGCTCTTCACAAAAGGGCCCACAGTGAGTGGACAATGAGCCCGGGGCTGAGCGCGCCTTATGAAAGGCTGAAATGGGGTGACCCAACTCTCGCTGCCTCCTTCACGTCTCGCCTTCCATCGCTCTCTCCTCCTCAATGTGTCCTCCCTTCGTATTCTCAAGGCTCTTCTTCCCCTTCCTGTCGTAGTTCATCTTGTCGGTCGGCTCACTCTTTTTTCGTGTGTGCCAGCTATCATTTTACGACCCCATCTCTCCCACTCTCCATTGCTGTGTTTTTCCATCACCCCCAATCACTGCTGCTCTTCAAGGCTTTCCAATTTCTACTTAAAGAGCAATTGAACCCCAAAACGTGTATTTATTTTAAACGTGGTAATGTGTCTTGTGTGATCGTCGACATAGAAATCGATGCCATTTTATCAATGTTTCTGAAATAAGACCCTAAATTAGAGAACTGGAATAAAATCCCATGCCGTTAAATTTGATGAATGGGTCAGAGAGAGGTTTAGGCTTCCAGGACAGCTATATTATAACACTACTCCATCGCGCTATCCTCCTCTGTCTCCATCTATGGCTCTCTTACAGCCGTCCCCATCTCTGCTGCTCCCCTCCCCTCGCTCTCCTCCAGCTGTGCCACATGATAACCACCCGCACGCCCCCACCCACCCCAATACTATCCTGGGCCGTCCCTGACCAGAGATACCCAGTGGAGTGGTGGTGGTGGTGGAGGGGGGGGGGGGGGGGTTAGGGTGGGGACCTCAGAGAAATGGATTTAATCTGAATCACTCGAGTTGAAGCTCCAGCTGTGTGTGTGTGTGTGTGTGTGTGTGTGTGTGTGTGTGTGTGTGTGTGTGTGTGTGTGTGTGTGTGTGTGTGTGTGTGTGTGTGTGTGTGTGTGTGTGTGTGTGTGTGTGTGTGTGTGTGTGTGTGTGGAGATAAAGAGGGATGAAAGGAAGGGGTAAAAATGCAGGGCTCGAGCAATGTGAATTATTCTGGATTAGGACATCTGCTGCGCAATTCTAAAATGAGCCTGGGAGAGTTGTATGTCGGTCATTGAGACAGTGAGTGAGAGGATGTCAGTGTGTTTACGTGTTGGTTTTGGTCAAATCATATTGTCAAGCACTGTACCAAATTCATCTGCACGTCGGTTCTTTCGGACCAAATGTGTAGAGTTCTAATGCATCCATGCGTATTCATGTGGAACCAGTAAGTGATGTGCGTGGGGGTACACACACACACACACACACTCTCTCCCTCTCTGTACCAGGCGGTCCCTTTGCCCTGCTGCAGGGGAATTTGGGAGGAATATGGTTGATGCAGGGAGAAAGCGTTTGTTGCCCAGTTGTCCTCCCTTTCTAGAGTCAGGTAGCTGGAACAGCCTCCTAGTTCTGATTAAGACCACCTGGCGTCTTACGCACTACTTCCAGCTAAAGTGTAAGCAAAGGAAAATCACAGGCTGAAAAATGTACTGACACACAGTCAGTATTAACTTGGACTGAAAACGCTCGGATGTATTGACTACCTTGACATGGAGGTGAGATTAAAGGAGTGGGGATGAACCCTGGTTCCTTAAACCTCTTTTCTCCTGCGTCCATCTGTCTTATGTACCATGTGGTAGATGGGGTGGTAGGGGATGGACTTTGTTGGAGCTTATGCGATACGGTCTCCAAGGTTATGCTACACAACCAGACACTAGGGTTGTTGGCATTGTGGTTGGGAACCCTTATCCCTTCCCCAAACTGAAGCCTGTAAAACTTGTTTTACCCAAAAGGCAGGTGCACTGGTATCAGCATTTGCAAACCATGGGCGTGAACCAGGGAGCAGGGGAAACAAATATCATGGGCTGGAAGACTGCGTTTGCATGTCCAGAAGAGTGTTTACATTCAAATGGTCCTGGGCCATGTTCCAACCTGTGTGATGTACAATGTTGGGCGTCTTTATCCTTTATTTTAGTTTCTGATTAAAGCTTGTCGTTTACTCTGAAAGGTAAACACTGTCATCATCTACTCCGCCCCGTGTCATCCGAAACCTTATTCTAGTTCCTGTATGCTCATAATGCAAGGGTTAGCGGCGTCTCTCAAAGCAAAAGATCTGAACCGGCCAAGGCTCACCTAAAGACATCTTTTGGGCTAAATGTACCCTTCGGTTTGCTTAACAAAATGTGCAGGTTTCCAGACATTTCATGTTTTCCAGCAACACTGAGCAATACAAATTTGTACAGAGGAAAGCAACCAGGACAACAATCCCAAAAAAGTATCCGTTGTATGTTTATCGAAATACGCTGATGTACAATCACCGATCTCTCGAGCCCATCTGCCTGCTTAACTCTCAGCTCCACATTAACCAATCTCTCCTTTTATTCCAAAGGACTCAGAAAGGACCTCCGAAAATTCCAGCCCCTGCAACATCCCCCCGGAGGAGGACTATCGCAACAAGCCCAACGAGAACTCCTACTGCTACCAGCTGCTGCAGGAGCTGGACAAGCAGCGCAGGGGCGGCGTCCTCTGTGACGTCAACATCGTGGTGTGCGGCCAGGTGTTCCGCGCGCACAAGAACATCCTGGTGGCCGGCAGCCGCTACTTCAAGACCCTCTACTGTCTGTCCAAGGGCGACGGCCAGGACCAAGGCACGGTCACGCACCTGGACGTCGCCGCCGTGCAGGGCTTCTCGGTCCTCCTCGACTTCCTCTACTCCGGGAACCTGCTGGTGACCAGCCAGAACGTCATCGAGGTGATGTCGGTGGCCAGCTACCTGCAGATGACGGAGGTGGTGCGGACGTGCCGCGCGTTCATCAAAGACGCCCTGAACATCAGCATCAAGCAGGAGGTCCCCGACGCCGTGGTGGTGGACTACAACAAGCGGCGGACGGTCACCACCGACGGCCACCCGCTGGACCGCAAGCCCAGCAACTTCTGGGCCACCAACATCCTGTCCAAGCTCTCCATCAAGGCCAGCTGCACAAGCGGCGGCGGCGGCGGCGGCGGCGGCGGCAGCAACGGCACCGGCGGCCCGGCCAAAGAGGCGTCCGAGGCGGTGAAGGAGGAGGTCAGCGACGTGGAGCTGTCGGCGGCCGGCGGCGAGGGCTGTGCCCTGGGGGCCTCCGGCGCGTCCGGGGGCTGGGGCCGCCACAACGACAGCTCCCCCTACTCTGCGGACGCCAGCGAGACGCAGGGCCACGACGGCCAGGGGCAGGTGTTCGTCTGGAACGAGCCGGCCACGGGCGGCGCCGCGGCCGCGCCCGCCGCAGCCATAAAGCGCGAGGCGGCGGGGAGCGGCCGCAGGAAAAAGCAGGCGACCACCCGGCGATTCGTGTACAACGTCCAGCCTGAGCCGGAAGAGGGCTTCGACGAGGGCATGTTCATCCAGCCCTCGGCCTCCTACCCCCGGGAGGACTTCTCCTACCTCTCGGAAAACGCAGGTATGACGCCCCTCGTCCGTCAGGTCCCTGAGTGTAGTTCTAGTAGCTCATTGAATGCATGCAAGCCTCATGCGTTCCTTTTTTTCCACGTGCATAAAGAAGACTCATGTTCATTATCATAGGTCATTCTAGTGTTTTATTGATTTATATCCGTCCACAGTGGTTTCCAGATAGCAGCATTACTCTATCCTAATGATAGGCTTCAGATGACCTTAATATCACTGCAGATCCCAACCACATAACAAATGGTTCTCATTAAACCAGAGCAAAATGTTGAAGATATGACCCTGGGCCGGGTTTGCAAACCAATTTCACCAGGCAATCAATAACACATTTATGTAAACAAATGTCCAAAAGGTTGACAACAGAACAGATGAACATGGGCTCTGGGATATTAAGTGTCTTGAATAAATGGTCCATCCCCCAAAAAGTCAATATTTGTTAATGTTAACTAATATCAGTTATTAGTATTACCATGATCAGTATAGTAGTGAGCATTACCTAGTTAGGTCCCAATGTGTTCATAGACTCCTTATACCAGATCAGAATTAATGCACCCTCACAAAGAGGTCCATGCAATTATCAATGCATTAACTCAACTACACTAATACACTTTGTCTATATACCTATTAATACTCCTCCTCTGCATCTATTTCATTGCAGTGCTATAGTATGAAAGTATTACATACAGTGCCTCTCATAATCTCCTCTGTTTCCACCCTCAGCTTCATGCTGCCCCCATTAAGTGTGTGTGTGTGTGTGTGTGTGTGTGTGTGTGTGTGTGTGTGTGTGTGTGTGTGTGTGTGTGTGTGTGTGTGTGTGTGTGTGTGTGTGTGTGTGTGTGTGTGTGTGTGTGTGTGTGTGTGTGAGAGAGAGAGAGCGAGCGAGCCTGTAATGTGACGAGAGAGAGAGACTAGCCCTATCTAATGCAGGATAATGAAGAAAGCGCAGGGGAAAACCCCCAAGCCCCCCCTGCCCCTCTTAATGCGCTTCAATGCTCTTAGTGCCTTGGACTCCTCCTGGGTCTCTGTTAATGTATGAGGGAGGTGTACAGGGGTTCTAAATCTGGCATTGCACTCTTTAGTATGTATACGTGTCTACATGTATGACAGCATGCGCGAGCCCCGGCCCGCTGTGCCTGTTTAGCTGTTGTTTAGCTTTGTGTCCGTATTAATTGATGCGTGTTCGGTTTTTTCCATATATAGATACGGTGGACGTTTCGTGTGGGTCGTAAGTCACAGTAAAAGGTTTCTGTGGGCAGGTGTTTACTGCGTTATTATAATTGTGTTTTTATATTGGAAATTCACAGCCTTGTGTGGCTTTAGCTTCCCCCGCTTTTTGCTTCAGCTTTATTCTATTTGTTGAGTGACGTTTTCTTTATAATGTTCATTGCGGACAAAAATAGTTATTTCAGGCGGATGCGTTAGCGAGTTCAGAACTTGACCTCACATACATGGACAAATATACAGTGTATACATAAATATATATCGAACTAACTAAAATTGATCTCTGAGCTTTTTTGACATGTTCTGAGGTTTTTACTTTGTCTTTTCTACGTTGGGCTTACTGTTGGGCTGGTCAGTCCAGTGTGTGACTGGAAAATTAACAAACAACATACTTTCATTGTCTTTACCCCAACGTACCTAGTCCATTCTGACCCAAATCAATTTACACCAGGCTCCAAAATGGCCGTACTTTCTTTCCTACAGGGATGTTAGCCGGGTGTGTCTTGCTACTGTTAAATTGTGGGCTCTGCTTAAAGACCAAGTGCAAGGCAAATGTTTTGGATTGTGTTTTGCAGTGAATTAGTTACTTTAATTGCATCTGCCTTTCCTCCCAATTCGATTCCCTTGTATCTATCCATTTTTGGACATGTGATCGTTTTCTGGGCTAGAAAAGAGGGAACTGGTTATGGTCCATGACGAGCGGTGGAACAGGACTGCTGTGTTCCCTGTGGGTTCTAGACCGGCGCTTCCCCAAGTTGACCCAAACGCCACATTCATTTTTTGCTCCAAACATGACGGTTGGATTGTTTCAATGGGCTATTTCACCCCCAAACACACTTATTGTATTATGAGGTGGGGAATTTGCATACACACGGTTGAAACAAACACACACACACGCATGCACACAATGAACCGCGAGACCCTAATAGGTGCAAAGCTGCCAGAGGCTGCCGCGTCCCTCCCTAATCCACGCTAATGCAATGAGGCTGTCCGCACCATTCCAAATATTGACCCAGGGAGAACCGACACACACAGTGTGCGTGTTGATTCACACACACACGCACACACAGGGTGCTGACCAGCATACACATGCGTACGCGCACACACAGGGTGCAAACACGCACGCACGAAAGCACACACACGCACACCCAGGATATAGACACACACACACACGGGGTTCAGAAACGCACGAGGTGCTACAAAAGTGGAGTGTAAGCCGAGCCCATGTGAGGGCTTGACTCTGTCGTTCACTCATTAACCCCCACCCCCCCCCCGCCCCGCTGCAGGAGGTCCGCTGGGAGGGCCAGGGGCCTGTTGTCTCAACACAACAGTACACGCCGGCCCTGGGAACAAGCCACTTAGCATAGTGTGTGGGGGTGGTGCAGGTGGTCTAGGACAGGTTTTGTTTGTTCAACTCCCTTTGTTAACCATCAGTCTTCCATTGTGAAAAGTGTGAGAGGATGGGTTGGGGACGGGGGTTAGTTTGCGTGTGTGTGTGTACACAAGGTGTTTTGAGGTGTGTATGTAACCCACACCGGTTTTCCCCGCCACACACACACACACACACACACACACACACACACACACACACACACACACACACACACACACACACACACACACACACACACACACACACACACACACAGACTCCAAGGCCACACCTGCTGCTTCTTTCTCCCTTCCCCTTTCTCCTTGTGCTAATCTCTGGTCCCTCCTTCTTTTCCCCAGAGCTGGCCAATCAGATCCAGTACAGCGATCTCCAAGACTCGCAGCAGGGGGAGTCCTGGGAGAACGGTAGGTTGCTCTCTAGCCAAACATACTCGAGCGATGCACAGCATAGCCCCGCCCCTTTCCAAGAAATACCCTATCAGGAGACTGGGAGCATGGCAGTCAGGTTTGGTTGCCATTGTTACAGTGAATCATCGATGGTATACAGTTATAGTTGATGGAAAATGGCAAATGGAATGAAAAAATTGTCTAATATTCAGAGAGAAAAAATAAGAGAATTTTTTTTATTTCTAGTGCGTATCTTCCCTGCCTGTACCAGCCGGCGGAGAACTCTGCTGCAAATTGTGTTTTATCAACCGATGTTTCCTTTTTAATCTCTACATTTTATTTAATAACTAAAGATCACGTAGAAATGCCTCATTGATGTCTGTGGCTCTGGGATCCACTGACGGGCCCCGAGTCCCATTCGGTAGCTGCAGAGCAGCAAGGTTTCTGAGGACACACCGCTCCCATAGTATGAGAGTAGGCCTACTTGTAGTTATCACTGAACAAACAGGTTTGATTAAATGAAACTAGCGACTAGCGCTGTTCACCCGAAGTACAGTCAAACTGGTGCTGTTGGGGCTGACATAAAAGCACGAACCATCGCTACCTGTTCCACTTGTTTATCCAATGACCAACCTTTTCTTATTAGTAGGTAGATCTCTTTGGCAACGGACTAGTGGGGGAGCCACCCGGGAAAACAAGTTCCTAGGTAGAACCCGAGAACAGTTAATTACAACTAGAAAATGCATTTCCTGTAGAAAATGTGGTGAGTGCTGTAGTACAAAGTGCACTGCTGGTGCGTGCGTGCGTGCGCGCGTGTGTGTGTGTGTGTGTGTGTCTTTTTAAGAGAATAGCGAGCCGGTGTGTGATTAAAAATAGCCCAATAGAGCAGGATAAACAGCCCCATCTGGCAACACTGCCTGAACGTCCTCCAAAAGTAGCCCAATCCAGCGGGAAAAAACGCCCAATCTGGCAACACGGCTGAACGTCCTCACGCTCCAGCGTCAACGTAAATCAATGTGACCAACTGAAAACGAACCTGGTATGAAACAGAAACTGTTATATATATTTATATATATATATATTCTGAAGAAAGTATAAATGATATCGAAATTCCATTTGGATATTATTGAAGATACAAGTGTGTAGATTTGTTAGATGGTTTGAATGAAGGTAAAAGGTTGACAAATTATTGAGTTACGATGTCTTAAGAAGTGTCAGGATGGGCAGACGTCTTCGATGAAAACAGCTGAAAATGAAGCCGGTATGAAACTAAAACGGTGATTCTGAAGAAAGTTTAAATGATATTGAAGTTTAGATATTATTGAAGATACAAGTGTGTAGATTTGTTAAATGGTTCGAACGAAGATAAACGGTTGAAAATTGATTAAGTTAGGTCGTAAACAGTTGAAGTAATGGGAGGACGGCTCTGCCGTTCTCCCATTACTTCTGACCAGCCCAACAGTAAGCCCAACGTAGAAAAGACAAAGTAAAAACCTCAGAACATGTAACATATAGTATTTTAAAAGTAGAAAAGTATCTGAAAAGAAGCGTGCGATTCCAAGCTATTCTGACCATTTTTTAAATTGGAATGGAGTCTCTAGGTGAAAAAATAGGGAAGGAGATAGGTCCCAAAGTTTGTAGAGAATAAGGAAGAAAGAAACCTAAGAAGAACAATAGTTGAGCACGCAGCACTCACCTAAATAAATGTATTGTTACAACCAGTTAGTTAAACGCCTGTCTCTTGTCAGTCTATGCTAATTCTCTTACTGGACGGCAGGTATCCAAGTGCTACAGAAGTATTATAATATATATAATAATATAATGTTCTTTTATCCGAATGCAATATCAATGAGGATGATTCAGTCATACCTTGTTTGCCCTGGCCATCATCCCCTGGTACATATGAGGTTAACCTTACCGTCTACCTGCGGTTGGCAAATATGTATAGGAATTAAATTATCGAATTTGTGGCTTTATTTATAAAAAAAAATTGACAATCAAAGCATTCAATTAGTGAATTTAGATTTCAATACCTACCTCACAAATGAATATACGAATATTCGGGCTCAGCACTAGAAAGTACATATATATCCGCCTGTTTGCGGATACGGATACCATTTATAATTGGCAGTAGTATAATTATTTGTTGATTTATGAAGCTCATGCGTTTATTTTGGTAACCACTGGGTATTGGCCAGGATTGCATTTATAGACGTTTACAGGAAATGGCTCTAACATCTCCTAGGCATGGGCTGAACAGGAACTTGGCACTCGCCGACACCTCATTCTTGATCTGGTCTTTCTGCTTTTCAGAGCGGGGTGAGCTCTGGGCTCCACTGGATCGAAACAGCTGTTTGCAACGTGCACAGCAACGATCCGCTGTAGCCGAGTAGAGGGAAAACGTAGTGTGTTGCGGCTAGTAGGAGTATCCAAAACGCCAAACGAAAGTTACAAACACACACGGCAATTAAGCTGTTACTGATTCTGAAAAAAAAAAGACTTAAAGTACGGTTGCTGGAGTCGATGGTGTGGTTTGTGAGCGTCTGTCGTGGGGAAGCTACGTGGCTGGTGGATGGGTGTGGAGGAGGGGCCTGTGGAGAGGGATTTAAGGGGGTCAGAGTCTGCTAGCCAGGCAGGATTAGGAGGCACAGGCGTGGCCGGTGGGAGGCAGGATCCAGCCGGTATAGAGGCTCCTCTGGGCTCCACTGTTCCTCACTTCTGTACCACCTTTCTCCAACGCACGCCCTAACCAACTCTTATTCAACACTGGAGAAGCTGGGATGCTAGCATGTGATCATGGCGTTGCCTTTGAAGAAAGGCCTCTTGTGTATGTCAGGGATGACCCCACACACACACACACACACACACACACACACACACACACACACACACACACACACACACACACACACACACACACAGGGGAATACATGGGTGCCCTGCTTCTCATCAATTTCCTCACCCACTCTCCAACCCCCTAGCAACCTGCCCTGACGACGCTGCTGTTGTAGGTGCTGGGGCTCAAACAAAGGGCCAGGACAGGTTGTTCCCTCTCTCCAACGCTCCCCCCCATACTCTCTTGCTTCTCTTGCTCTATTTCTATCGTGTGTGTGTGTGTGTGTGTGAGAGAGAGATCTGTTCAGCAGCCTATAGCGGATCAATGGGTAACCAGGTTATTTGCCTGGCCAGCTGTCCATGGCTAAATGTCAGCAGGGGCGCCCCTGGGGCGTCGTTTAGCATGGAGGCGGCGCCGAGGCCCACGTCGTCTCACCTCATTGTCACGCATGGAAATGGCTCCGTCACACCAGGCTGCCTTAGTCCTTTAAAGGGTTATCGATATGTGTGCGCGAGTCCTGATTTATGGCCGGTATTATTAGCTGGAGTGGGGTCCTAAGGCTATTGCTGTTCGGGGACACAGAACGTTGCAGGCATGCAGTCTGGTCACCTTTTGGAAGAATCTGCTTTTTTGAATCCAAAATAGGTCCCCCACATCATGGAGATTTAAAGTTAACATATTTGGGAATGAGGAGGGGTTAGGTGGGGGGGGGTGTGGTGATCTAGGTTGTAAAAGTTGAATGGCGGTAAAGTAATCTGTGGGAAGACTTGTTCACCTTTCTGTTGGTCTACTGCCGTGCAAACTATTCAATCCAATGAACACAAAGGTTTGAGTTGTTAGGCAGAGATACCTGGTGATTATCCGGTGGCTGATAAAAAGAATATATTTTCAATGCCATCGTTTGCTACAATGAATGAACTCAGGTCAAGAACTTTTGTCACTGATTTTGATTACTAATGCTGTAATGATAATGTGAACTCTGTTTAAGGCTGACATTACGAGTGCAACGTCTCAAGTTAATTTCTTAAAATGTCTTGCTGTTTTGCACGCTATCTACCTTTTGCATCTTTACATTTTAGATTGCCTGCTGTATTTTAGACTTCCCCCTGAATCCCGTTCCACTTGTTTTCTGAGTCAGCTGACTGTATTGTTTAGAAATAACAAGTACGGGAGAGTTTACAAATAATCTTTCATTAGTGAAATGTCCCTTAATGATCGAGGCTCCTGGTTAAAGACGAGATTTTTTCATTCAAACCTGTACCTCAGACCTAGCAACAATGATAGGCCTGCAAATTACTGCTTGTTCCAACATTAACAGGCAAGGTATGTGGCGTCATAAAGCTTTGGATTGGCTAGCTCCTATATTTACATTCAAGGTATGTAGCGTCATAAAGCTTTGGATTGGCTAGTTCCTATATTAGCAGTCAAGGTTTGTGGCGTCGTTAAGCCTTGGATTGGATGCCATAAAATTGATATTCCTTGCAATATGTTAAGAGTGGGTCATATTGCTTAAAATCCAAAAATATATTTAAATAAGATATTACTATATTGCGACAGGGGAGAGAGTTAATTTATATTGTTATTAAGCCAACTTAGAAATGAACAACACGATGCATAGTGTGTTTAGTGATCAGGATGGAGACTCAGGATCCCTCTCCCTAATTCAAAAATTCTAGAATGCTAGAATTCTAAAATAAATAGTTTGAAGCAGAACTTATTCAAATCCCTGTGTACATTCTGTTTTCCAATAAATACGATAATATTGCTTGTAAACAAAATATTTTATTAAGGAAAATGCATAATTTAATACATTTTCGGTGCGCCCCTAAAGTTCAATATGCACACATATTTTCCACTTGGGCGCTCCTTGGGGAAACTGGTCCATGTCAAGCCCTGCCCTGTGTGTTTGACATAAAGGCTGTGTTTATGCTGTTGACCACTCGGTTAACAGATGGATCCCTGACCTTGATCTGTACAAAGAGAGTATACACAACTTCCAAAGATATTGGAGGTGTCTTCTGTGACTGTGTCCTTCACAAGCATATGAAGACACTGTACCGGATGAATACCAACCGAAACCGCAGTCGGGTCATACTAATACATTTGAGAAACGGTCTGGAATGTCCTCTTACCAGATCGTTTTACCAGTATTTCCCTCAACACAAACACTTCCTCCAACACCTAGACTTTATCAGTTAATAATTCAACAAGGAAGTCACAGATGTTTTTCTTTCATGCTTTCACCTCACCTCACCACTGGCAATGTTAGGAGCTGTCAAACGCAAACAATGCAACTCATCCCATCACAATGGGGAAGAAAAACAGTTGCCTTTTCAAATTAAAAGTGTTTTTGCAGCATCCGCATGCTAAGGGTTTGTGTGTCCCCCCCCCCTCTCTGTTTGCAGGTGAGTCCTCGGACCTGGCCCTCAACAAGCTCAAGTGTCCTCACTGTAACTACATCGCCAAGCACCGGCGCACGCTCAAGAGGCACCTGATCATCCACTCCGGCGTGCGCTCCTTCAGCTGCGACATCTGCGGCAAGCTGTTCACACGGCGCGAGCACGTCAAGAGACATTCCCTGGTACGCACGCACACACATACACTCACAGACACGGACACGCGCACACACAGACACGCGCACAGACACACACGCAGACAGACAGACACACACACAGACACTCACTCACAGACACATACGCAGACAGACAGATACACACTCAGTCAGTCAGTCAGTCAGTCAGTCAGTCATGCTCCACGGCATTCGGCTGCCAACATGGCCCTACCTTATCAACATGTTTTTTTAATTTTTTTTATCCTTTTTCAATATCTCTCTAAAAGCTACCAGACTGCTTTTTTTTCATTTATTATTTTTTTTCGTTTTGGATGCCGTATGTTTTGCATGAGGAGAGAGAAGGATTTTTTTTTTTGATTTGTTCCTCGTGTTAAGAAAGAGAGGGTACATGGGAGTGTCTTCGCTGCCAACCCACATCCTCCACCATATTGCATAATAAATAACCGCTGAAATCTGTGAATGTAGCCAGACATTTAGTAGAGCCATGGCCTTTGATTAAAAATGTAGTGGTGGCAGTATCCCATTATCTCATGAATGCTTAACAAGGCGTTGGGTTTATAGTTTTAGAACTTGTGAGATTGTCCCCTATATCGTTGCATTAGTGTTGTTCAACACTACCAGAATCAGCTGCAAGTAGGCTGGGTGGATTCTTGAAAGAGTTAATCATCAATATTAACCCTGTTCCACACTGTCTCACTGTGTCTCTTTTCACTCTGTTCCCTCTCTGTCTTCCCCCCCCCAACTCTCTACCTCATCCCCCCCCCACCATCTCTCTACTTCCTCCCCCCAATCTCTCTACCTCCTCCCCCCCTCTGTCTCTGTACCTCCCCCCCACCTCTCTCTACCTCTTCCCCCCCCCCCTCCCGCTACAGGTGCACAAGAAAGACAAGAAGTACAAGTGCATGGTGTGCAAGAAGATCTTCATGCTGGCGGCCAGTGTGGGCATCCGCCACGGCTCGCGGCGCTACGGCGTGTGCGTGGACTGCGCCGACTCCCACCAGGCCTCCCAGGGCGGCCTGGAGGGCCTGGACCCAATGGAGTTCGCCCGCGACGACGACGACTTTGACGGCGAGGAGGGCGAGGAGGGAGAAGAGGCGGACGACGCGGCCGACATCGACCAATCAAACTGGGGCGAGGCCGCCGCCCCCCCGGACGACTGAAGTTTGTGGTTCTTCCGACGTTTTTCTTTGTTTTAGTTTTTTGTTTTCGAAGCAAGCTTAAGAAATTAAATGAGAGTTTTAAGATAATTTTTATTTAATGTTTTAATATATATTAGAGGACGAGTAAATACAACTTAAAACTCTAGCTGGTAAACAATCAACTACTCCAAAGTGCTATCCAACCGCAAGGTTACGTAACGCGTTTATGACAAAGAAAAGGCGACTACAGAAGCTTTGGTTTAACAGAGGGTTCCTCAAAGATGTACACATTTTATAATCCTTTGAATATGTGCTCAGTAGAGTTTTTTTTAACGAGGCCCTAATACGAAAAATCAGGTTCTTTCTTGGTGATACGTGTTTTTTTTGTTTTTAGTCTTTTCCTGTTTTATCCGGGTTAGAGGGTGGGTGATAGGGTGTACATAGTGTTAAGTCACGATCGGCCAATCATTGCGAGCGAGAGAGAGAACGAGGGAAAGAAAAACTAGTTAATTATTTAATTTATGAAGAGGTTGTAATGGTCTTATTTGAAATGCTCGAATTGTGAGTCGTGTCGTCTGCTTCTGCTAGCAGAGAGGCAGTCGTCTGTGTTCTGTTCAGCATGTGTCGCGCATCGCTAGCCGCGAGTGTTTAGCGCACGCCGGCGCCTGAAATAATTAGCAGACAGGAAGATTTATTAACTTTGCTATGTAGATTGACTCGTTTTAGACGCGCTAAGGTTGTCGTCATCGTCGTTGTTGTCGTTATTATTATTAATATTGTTATTTTTCTTTCTTTCTTACCTGCACAATCTTGGAACCAAATATCTGTTTTGTGACGCTAATGTATCACAGCCATATTTATGATTAATTTAAGAGGGCTGTGCTATTGTGCCAAGCAGACCGCACACCAAGATATCGCAGGAAACCTAGAACTACTGAAACACGCTTAAAAAAGAGAAGTGGATGGTGCAAGACTGTTTTTTTAAGCTGGGGGGGGGTGGGGTGGGGGGGGTTGGGGCGTGAGAAGAGATGCAAAAAGAAAATGAAAGTACAAGGGGAAAATGTTATTGCTAGCTTTATACAAATCACAGCGTCACAGTAACACTTTATTATATTTAAAAAAAATAAAGCATTTTGACTTTCACTTAAAGCTTGAATTTTGCCAAATGACGAAAAAAACGTTTGGTGCTGTAACGCTTTGTCGCAAAATACTGGACCTACAGGCTGTATATGATAATAATCATAACGCTTAAACTGACTCAGTTATATATATATATATATAGATCTACGTGTAATCAGCTTAAACTATAGAACACTGTTTTGCTACGGCGACTATCAGGTATGCTTTGCCATCGATTCTTTTTCTACAAAAAAAAGCTTTCATTTAATGCACACGCATACCATTTTGTAAAACCTCGGGCAGTAAGTTGTCATGGACCTAAGCGGACCGCTCTACCTGATACATGGTTGTCTATTGGGTACTGAGCTATGGTTAAAACGTTCCCCAACACTTAACGGATCGGACCAACAAGCCGTTCACAAAACCAAGTTCAAATCCTTTTTTCTTTTTTTTCGTTCGTTATGTTTATTTTTTAACTTTTTATCAATTGTTGAATTGAATTGGGCTAGAAATGTTTTTCTTTTTCTTTTTCGTTTTTGTTTAGCTCTGCCAGGCAGAAAAACACTTTGTTCCGCATAAAGTGAAGCTCTATGGCCCCTCATAGACATGCACTTAACTTTTTTGCGTTCATGAAAATCATTTGTTTATATGTTCTTGAGTCTCTTTTGCTTTCGCTGAAGCAGGTCTGAATGGAACTATATATATTTAAATGGATATATATATACAAACTGTTGTGCTCTTCCTCCAATGCGCAACTTTAGTTTTTTTATTACACTTTTTGTTTTGTTATTTAATATTATATATATATATATAAATGTGTTGACTCCAAAATGCAATCAAGACTGTTAATTTCTATTTGTCCAACCAAAATTGTTTTTTTTTTGTAATTATTGTTGAAATGTATGAGAAAAGCCAGCTGACAACTTTTATAGCGTAGAGGACCCTTGCTTGTGTCTGTAATTGTTGAGATTCGTTTTCCTGTTTTTATGCTACAGAATCATTCACTTTACCCTCGATGCGTATATCGCTTTTTGTCCTTTCTACAGATGTGTTCTGTCTCTTTTTATTCATTAAGCACATATTTTCTAAAGAACACACGGATTGTTTGCGGGTTGAGACCTCGGATGGCCATTTATGTCTGTTTCTGCAGTGGATTATATGTGATGAAGTGCTACTGACGCACGGTGTGTGGCTTCACTCGATTGCTCTATTGAAAGATGTATTTTATTAAAGCATAGAGATCGCTTCCTCTAGTACATTGACCCCTATAGAAATCACAGGGTGGAGTTATATAATGGATATATATAAATGAATATATATATGTATACATATAAAGAGAGATTATAAAAGCAGAAGGTATTTATAAATAAGATATTTAACTAGTGAGTTTCCTCTATGGGACAGGTCCACAGTTAGCTCTCCACACCCCTGAGGTGGTTGTTCCGTGATCTTTGACCTTTCCGCTTTGTTGTCACTTGTGTGCTTGTCATACCATACCATGCCATCCGGTTATCCAGATTTTGTTTTTGTTTTTATATATAAATATATATACACACACACCATCCTACTGATTTTACTGTAACGGATGAAAGCTAAGAAAAAACCCTTGATGTTATTGTTTTTAGACTTTTTATGCTGTATTTGTTAAAAGGACACAAAACACAAAATACAAACAGAAACACTACAGATATAAAGAGGTTTTTTTCCCGGCTGTATTTTTTTACGCTGTCGCAAAAAACAAAGGTTGTATTTTTCAATTTCTCGCGAACTTTCGCGGTGATGCAAGACCCCGGGCCACACCTCAGTCCCTTCCGAACACAAAGCAACAATTCAGGTTACTCTTTTTACGTTTTTATCAAAGGTTTTCGAAGATATGGAACTAGCCTACATTCTCCTTTTTTCTGTCTCAATTGTACTACTGTTCCTCTCTATACTACATTTTAAGAATAAAACTTTGATATTGCTTTAAGTCCCTTTTCTTTATTTATCGTAGTACAAAGTATTTCTCTATTCTCCATATTGTGTCTGTATGGTATTGAGTTACACAATGACTCCATGCATATCCAAATGATAAACAATTCCAGCAAATCAGTATCAGAAAGGTGTATCGCCAGGTTAGCTTCACAAGGAGTGTGAAATGGTGTATTGGTGCTAAACATAATGGTAAATATAAAATAAATGCACGCATACATATGTTAACTTAAGCGGTAGATTTCACTGTCAAGCTAAAGTACAGATCATCTTGTAAAGAATAGTCATTGTTGTCCTTGAATCATTGTTAGACAAACATACCTGTAATCATAAGCCATCTTTTGGATCCAACTCCTGATAATTCTAATCATCATAAAATATGGAGGGGGGGGGGGCTTCACACAGGTCGACTCTGAGGCTGTCATGCATGCTTTTAAGAGCTGTTGACGCGTGCTGCTTTTTCCAGCATTTAATGCTGTTACGTTGCCCTCTGCTGGTAGGGAAATAACTCCATTTTAAATTTGGGCAGAGTTGCGTTACTGTCCAGTGCCTCCAGAGAGCAGCATGGGGTTGTAATTTGTAAGGAAGAAAAAAAACGTTAAGATCCGCGGTATTTACTAGGAGCTCGTTGCCATCACACCACAATAATAACTAACACTAAACGTGGACTGCAGCCATTCATTTGAGATGAAAGGCGTCGACGAGATGTGATCACCATGGCAGCATTGTGTGGTTCGTTGTGCACGTCCAGAGGCTGAGAGAGTTTATATAATTTGACGGCAACACTGATGAGTCAATGAGGAAATGTCTAACATATCCAAGGTGTTTCTAGTATGTCGTGCTCGTTTTGTTTAGTCATCTGAACATCCGAAAATGCTGTCTTTATGTAATCAATAGTTTTTGTGCATTTTTATGTAATTGATAATCTTTCGACTCTCATAGCCGGGAAATAATACATTCAGGACTGTAACTTTAGGCCGATCAAGAGAAACCGATCGGCCCCATCTGACGGTAAATGGACTGCCGTTAGAGAGGGGGATCAATTGAATGTAGGCCCACTATGCTCACTACCACAGTAATCTGTCGCCCCACTTCCATTACGATAAATATTTATCCCTTCACGGTTTGGCGTTTCCAGGGAACTTCGCAAACTGCAAATTATTTTTAGCCGTGATGGTAAACCTTGTTTTGGTTACTTCACTTTGGATGTATTTTCAGAGTGCTGGGACAGGGTTTTCTTTCTTCAAATTTACACGGCAGCTTGTTTTTCACGCCGAGAATAGTCTGTTTGCATCTCCTCGGCCCTGTGTGCTTTCCCCCCTCTTTTGTACATAAGTGTTTGTGTACGCTGCTGTACCCGCTAACCAAAACACAGGCGGAAAACATCGTCCTTGTGGGCAACCGTACACACACTGGCCTATTCTTCACTGTGAGTGTGTGTGTGCGCTTGTTTGTGCGCATGCATGCGTGTGTGTGTGTGTGTGTGTGTGTTCCCTATTCACGGGTTCTTTGTGTGGGTGTCAGTCAGCGGGGTTGTCTGTGGGCAGGCCCCCATTGTGTTGAACCACTGCTCCTTATTGACACAGGGCCCCTGGCTCCACACGTTCCCATGGCCCCCCGGCCGCGGCGGATGGAAGGCTGAAACCAGAGCCCCGGACCTGGGGAGAGTTTGTTTGCTCTCCCCTGGCGCTCCCCTGGCGCTCCTGGAGCGGCTGTCAGTGGGGACATGGGCACAACGGAAGACGGCAGCCTGTGTGTGTGTGTGTGTGTGTGTGTGTGTGTGTGTGTGTGTGTGTGTGTGTGTGTGTGTGTGTGTGTGTGTGTGTGTGTGTGTGTGTGTGTGTGTGTGTGTGTGTGTGTGTGTGTGTGTGTGTGAGAGAGAGAGGGAGAGTGTGTGTGCTGGGATCTGTATGTGTGTTTGAAGGGGAAAGTGTGTTTGTGTGTGTGTACACGGTGGGCTGGCTATTAAAGCACCAATAGGGAACCAGGTAATCCCGTGGTCACAGCTGCGGTTGTTGACAGCCCGGTCATGGTTAACTACCGCCGGGATCTCACATGCACACACACGTGCATGACTATAAACGTGTGCACGTGCACATCTGCTTGGCATCCAGCTGCTGTTCAGCCTGCATGTTGTTAGCGTACAACACTCGCACACAAACACTTCAAATCCTCGCACTGCTTCTCAATCACTTTGCAAATCGACGCTACCAAACATCCCAGAGTCAGTGGGCGGGGGGGGGGGGCTCACTCAGCACACCACCCAGTCCTATCTGTTATCTCCACCCTGGCCTGCACTCAGATCTGGTTCCCAGACTCAAAGTGTTCCCCAGGGCCCCAAACACGCACACACACACACACCAACACACACCTGGGATTTTATTGTTGTTTAGAAATAAAAGGAGGAGTTCCCTCTAATAGGCTGGCTGGGAAAATGTCTTACCTGCATCTGAGTTTTCAAGATGTCATCCGTTGGGGAAGCGGGTTCCCTTGGGTGAGGGTCGGTGGACCTATGTTTAAAGGAAGCTTGGGTATTTTTGGGTCATTTTGGTGTATGACAAAATCTTTTGAGATTGGTCCAGTATTGAGCGAGACAACTCAGCTGTAAGCTGCAAAACCGGGCTTGAATGTCTACCTTTGGGGTCACAGCTGTCCTTCAATGTGCGGCCTCACAAGGTGCTCGGTTTTGAATCCAAACAGAAAAATATAACTTGTTTTCTTTACCTTTTGTTCATGTCTGTTTGTTATTTTTTCCAACCAAGTCTTGCCTAAGGAGAAGTCTGGTTCTGAAATCTCATGGTTGCAGGATATTTCCCAATTGTCATTACAAACCCAACCCTCAATTGCCCAAATCTTTTAAATAACACCAAACTACGCTTTTCGTAGTCCATCACAACAAAAGCCCCGCTCTCTTGTTCCCACTGTTCACTTCCTGCAACAACGCAACTCAACCCCCGTTGAGGGAGACTTGGTCAGATACAGTAACAAACACACCGCGATCAAGAGAAATGGAAAGGATGGACGTCCAATGGACGCCCATTGACTGCTGCTATTGCTCAAAATGATAACTTTGCAGACCGTTTTTTCGTGGATTACAGCTGCAGCATTCTCGCTAAATACCGGACCAATCCCATGAATATTTCTCCCAAAAATTATCGAAAAATAGGCTCCAGGTTGAAAAAATCATGAAATTGACCTTTATCTCATTGTGGGAACTTCTGAGATTAGAGGTTCTGTGTTCCAACCCAACTGCTTGTTAAGAGTCACACCATAACCTGCTTATTATTAATTCCATGAATCTCATGTGTTCACTGTAAAATGCTTTGGACGATGTGTCTAATTGATAGGAGAGGAACTATTACGCAAGCTTTAGCCCCGAAACCCTGTCAGCCAGCTTGTGGTGAGCCACTTGTCTGAGGCTCTGTCACAAGTCGTGACAACCACCAAAACATCTTCCCCTTCGCACCCTGGGCCGATAGGAAGTTTTGCTTCCTTCAACACGAATGCTTTCAACACTTCATCCTTTTAACTGCAGACCGCTAGTTCCAGTTGAGCATCAAACACTGGAAAAATTGATTGGATGTCACTTGGTGGTGGAGTGTTTGTGTGTATTTTTGTAGTTAATATGGCTTGTTGTCGATTAACATTATTAGATTGATGTATGTTTTGGTTTCTCTCAGCCCCCACTTCTTAGACGCAGCGGATTAAAAATGTCTGCTAGATATCATAAATATTTGGCCTGTCAAGCCCTTTGAGACTGTAATGGTGATGGCTACACAAATAAAGTTGAATTGAATTGAATTGCTAAATGTAAATAAAATGTTTGGTCCTGTTACACAGATTCACAGAAGCAAACACAAGGCTTCCGTGTGTGGTTCATTATACCTGTTGATCCTATCTGTGTTTTGGCTTTCACTACATTTCATTGTTTTTTTAAGGATTGAGTTTTTGTGTTTGTGTATGTGTAAAAATAAGGATTCCCCTTGCATGTGTGTGTTTATGAGCATCTGTCTGCGAGTGTGTGGGAGGGTGTGTGAGTGTGAGAATGTGTACCCGTATCCTCTAAGCGTGTGTCCCTAGTGTGTCTATGCATCAGGAAGTGACGAGAGGTTGTGTGTGTGCACACTATGTATTTATGTGTGCTGTGGGTGAGTGGTGTGTGTGTACGTGCAGCTGGCCTGTGCGCGCGTGTGTGTGTGCACGTGCAGCTTGCCTGCGTGTTTGTGTTTGGGTGTGTAAGTGCGGCGTGTGTGTGGGTGTACGTGGGTGTACGTGCAACAGGCCTGCTTGTGTGTTTGTGTGCATGTGTGTAAGTGCAGCATGCCTGCCTGCATGTGTGTGTGTGTGTGTATGCGTGCACGTGTGTGTCTCTAAGAAGGTGCTGGTTCCCACAGCTCAGATCTAATTCAGCGGTAACTCTATCTCCGTGTGAGCTCCTCCACCACTCTCCTCTCCCTCCGGAGTGTGTGTGTGTCTGAGTGTGTATACGTGTGTGTGTGTGTGTGTGTGTGTGTGTGTGTGTGTGAGAGAGACATTTCACCCTGACGACCGCCGCCCCCCTCCCCCCCACACTGGCTCAGTTTACTGTGTCAACGCCGGGAGCCTGACGGCAGCGGCTGGCATACGCACACACACACACACGGACATGTGTGATACGTGTGTGTGTGTTTGGGGGGCGGGGGGGGGGGGGGGGGGGGGGGAGCAGGGCTTACCTGTCTGTCTGTGAGGAAATGGAAGCCGGAGAAAGGGACTTGTATAGCTATGGATTATATATGTCTGCTCCCGTATTTTATTGTTTGAATCATGGTTTGTTTTATAATAGTCTGTATTATTGTTGTGTATTTTTGCTTGTCATTTTGAATTCTTTGTTTTTCATTCCTTCATACATCCACGTATGTTCCCTTATGTTTTGTCATTACTTGTAGCCTGTAAGTATTCGAATTTTAAACGCTTAACAGAATGAAATGCAATCTGAAAATACAGTTACCATGGTAAGCCATTGGATGCTGTTTAAAGTCTTCATTGGACCGACCGTGTTGCCATCCAGGTCCGAGAGCACTGTGCAATGCGTTGGCTGCTGAGACCTCGGTTCCTTACAGGCGCTCCTCTCCAGCCGGAACGGTTCCTCCTCCACCTTAAAGGTCTCCCTCACCTCAGCCATGTCCGCAGACTGTGTCTGGTGTCAGGCCTGATAGCTTCTGGGCGGCGTCTGTCAGGGACCGGACCTCTTTCTGCAAGAAGGTCCCCCCCTGTTGGCCAGCTTCTCCTGGCTCCTCCAGCCTCTCCTTACTCAGGTGGAGGTGGTGGGGCTCACGGCAGATGATTATCTCCTGTGTGTATATATATATAAATAAATACATATTTTATTCCATCATTCATGGTATGTTTATAGACTGGAGCATACAATGCATCCTGACTACTTTACACACACACACCCCAGTGCTGAGTGAAGTGTGTGTGTCAGCTCTAATTTCATCGTCTTGCCTGCTTTCGACAGTGGGAAGATGATTGTGTGTGTGTGTGTGTTTGCAAGTGTGTGTGTGTGTAAGGGAAGAGGAGGGGGGGGGGGGGGGGGTAATATTTGCAGCCGGGAAAACAAATCCAAACAGATGTGTAGGAGTGTGGGAGAGCTATGTGTGAGAGTGTGTCGGTGCTTGTGTGAGTAAGCGAAACAGAAAAAAACGACAAGAGGGATTGTGTGTGTGTGTGTGTGTGTGTGTGTGTGAAAGCAGCTGAAGTACAGGGAAGTATCTTTAAGAATGTGTATGTGTGTGTGTCTATGGCACTCCAATACTGGCGGCCATACATTTTTTTACTTTTGATGGAGACGTGTGTGTGTGTGTTTGTGTGTGTGCGTGTGTGTGTGCTGCCCCCCCTCTGGTGTGAATAGAATGTGGTAGACCAGGCAGCAGGAATGCTTGTTAGAGTCGGGCAGTAGGCTGAGTGTGTGTGTACATGTACGGGGGCTGTTTTTGTTTTTTGTTGTTGGTCTTGTAATCAGCCACCCAACACAACACACAAACAAACCCCCTTAATCCCCCCCTCACACAAACACACACACACACACACACACACACACACACACACACACACACACACGCACACACACGCACACACGCACACACACACACACACACACACACACACACACACACACACACACACACAATGCCCCCGACTATCAAACCAACAACCTTTCCTCACCCCCTGACCGCTGTCACCCCACAAACACTTGCAGACTCTTAAAACAAATGTTGTTCAAAATGTGTGTATCTTCAGTCAGTTATTCAAACACAATTACCTCCTCAGGGATCAATGTAGTAACTTATATCGATATATTTATTCTATTTGAACGCTACAAATTGCATTTATTTTGTAAAATAAAACTTTTTAATCCAAAATGAACTATAATATCTGAATACCCTGCACTGCCGCTTCATTAGTTGTTTGGTTTGGTTCTCAACATCATGACTAACTGGTCGCATAAATCACACGACCCCTACACCGCATCGAAATGATGTCATAGGAAAGACTCAGAGCTTGTGTGCGTGTGTGTCTGTGTTTGTGGGCCTGTTTGTGTGTGTGTGTGTGTGTGTGTGTGTGTGTGTGTGTGTGTGTGTGTGTGTGTGTGTGTGTGTGTGTGTGTGTGTGTCTGCATCCTTTCTGTTTGTTCCAGTGTAACTGCGAGAGCTCTAGGGCACCCAACAACAATGACCAGAGCCAAGATGTCTGCGTGATTGGATTCAAGCTGACCCACCCAGCAGCACTGTCGTCCTCCCTTCGGGGGGGGGGTCTGTGTGTGTGTGTGTGTGTCTGTGTGTGTGCGCCTGTACGTCGCCAGGCTTTGTATCCCCTGAGTCCCCAGGACCCGGTGCTGGCCAATAATGTTATCCTGCCCTGCAGAACTTCCTCATGTACTGCTGCTGTGCTAGACCAGACCAGTACAGACCAGTGGAGACCAGACTGGTAGAGAACAGACCAGTGGAGACCAGACCAGTACAGACCAGTGGAGACCAGACTGGTAGAGAACAGTCCAGTGGAGACCAGACCAGTACAGACCAGTGGAGACCAGACTGGTAGGGAACAGACCAGTGGAGACCAGACCAGTACAGACCAGTGGAGACCAGACTGGTAGAAAACAGACCAGTGGAGACCAGACTAGTACAGACCAGTGGAGACCTGACCGGTAGAGAACAGACCAGTGGAGACCAGACCGGTAGAGACCAGACCAGTGGAGACCAGACTAGTACAGACCAATGGAGACCAGACTGGTAGAGAACAGACCAGTGGAGACCAGTGGAGACCAGACTAGTACAGACCAGTGGAGACCTGACTGGTAGAGAACAGACCAGTGGAGACCAGACCGGTAGAGACCAGACCAGTGGAGACCATACTAGTACAGACCAATGGAGACCAGACCGGTAGAGACCAGAGTGGTAGAGAACAGACCAGTAGAGAACAGACCAGTAGAGAACAGACCAGTGGCGACCAGACTTGTAGAGACCAGACCAGTAGAGAGCAGACAAGAAGAGACCTTCCCTTTCGAGACCAGACCATTAGAGACCTAAGCAGTAGAGCTGGATCTACAGCCAGACTGCCAGAAGTAGGAAAGACCATGCACTTGGCTACTTGCAAAAACACACACACATGGACGCACCCAAATACACGCACCCTCCACCAGCTTAAAGACACACAAACACACACACACACACACACACACACACACACACACACACACACACACAAAAGCACATACACACACACACACACTCATGCACACAAATATGCGTACCCCCCACAAGCTTACACACACATACACTTACACACACACAAATAAACTCACCCGCCACCATCTTACACAAACACACATACACACACACACACACACACAAACACACACACACACATATCCACCCCCCAGACAAGCATGCACACTTACACACACACACACACACACACACACACACACACACACACACACACACACACACACACACACACACACACACACCCATGCTCCCCCAGCCACACCCACACATGCCCCTCACTCAGACCCCAACAGGTTTGGCGGGGCCTTCGAGGAGTGAGACATATTTCTGCTCCTGTCTTCTCGGTTCTCACAGTCCCAGTCATTGTTGGAATGCCAAGTCAACCCCCCCGCCCCACCCTTGGGTGCACGGAGCCCCCTCCGCCCCCCCTGGCTGATTTAAAGCCACCCTGGCGGTCTCCCACGTCACGCTGGGGGCGACGGAGGGCCGTCAATTCAATGATGGTGATTTTCAAATCCCATCACCATCCTCACTGCTTTGCATTCAAACGAAAGCAAAAGAAAAAGCTTTCAGCGACTGATGATCGACCGGTCGACGAACATGTGCGACACTAGCGGGCGAAGATTGAAAGTTAACTCTTCAGCAGCTAATTCCTCCTGTGTTGACGTCGTGCTCCGACTAATTAAACGGGTGATCCAGACAGACAGTCCTCTTTGTTCTGCAGGATGGGGGGGGGGGCGGGTTCACGGGACACCACCCAGCAGATTCACCCCCACCCGCCGCTATAATCCTGTCTTCCAGACGGTCGACCCTCCCTGTCGCCCCCCCCCCTGACCCTCTACTGCCGGCCTCCCCACCCAGCCACCCGGGCCAGACGTGGGGCCGTCGGGGCACCAGATGCACAGGCGAGGACGAGGACAGTACGGGGCCCGGGGCGGTGGAGGTGGTGGTGGTGGTGAGGTGGGGGTGTGGTTGATGGTGGTGTGGTCGATGGTGGTGGTGGTGGCTGTGGTGAGGTGGGGGTGTGGTTGATGGTGGTGTGGTTGATGGTGGTGGTGGTGGCTGTGGTGAGGTGGGGGTGTGGTTGATGGTGGTGTGGTTGATGGTGGTGGTGGTGGTTGTGGGGTCATGGAGGTGTGATGGTGGATGTGGTGGTGGTGGTGGTGGCGGCGCTGGTGATAGTGGAAATGGTGGTGGTGGGGGTGGGGCGAAGGTGGTTGTGGGGTGATCATGGTGGTGGTGGTGGTGGTGGTGGTGGTGGTGGTGGCGGTGGTGGCGGTGGAGGCGGTGGTGGTGGTGGTGGTGGAGGTGGTGGTGGAGGTGGTGGTGGTGGTGGCGGTGGAGGCGGTGGTGGTGGTGGTGGTGGTGGTGGAGGTGGTGGTGGAGGTGGTGGTGGTGGTGGTGGTGGTGGTGGTGGAGGTGGTGGTGGTGGATGTGCTGGTGGTGGTGGAGGTGGTGGTGGTGGATGTGCTGGTGGAGGTGGTGGTGGTGGTGGTGGTGGTGGTGGTGGTGGTGGCGGTGGGGGGAGGGTGAATGTGGTGGTGGCTGGGTCACAGGTTCGCGCAAGAATTAGCGCATTATGATTATTATTGTTGTTATGCAGTCGGCCGTGGTTTCAGTCTGTGCCCACAGGTGCCGACTCGCGCTTTTGCATGCGAGGCTACGTGTGTGTGTGTGTGTGTGTGTCTCTGTGTGTGTGTGTGTGTGTGTGTGTGTGTGTGTGTGTGTGTGTGTGTGTGTGTGTGTGTGTGTGTGTGTGTGTGTGTGTGTGTGTGTGTGTGTGTGTGTGTGTGTCTCTGTGTGTGTGTGTGTGTGTGTGTGCGTGTGTGTAGGCAAGTGGGAGGATATGCATTGGTGTGTATGTCTTTTGTTAATGTTCTCCACCCATGGATTCTCATCTAGGCAGCTGACTCCGGTTAATATTTCATGACTAAACTCAGTTCACCCATAGTCCCTGAAGGTGTGTGTGTGTTTGTATGTATGTATGTATGTATGTATGTGTGTATTTAAGCTGCGTGTATGTGTGTGTGTGTGTGTGTGTGTGTGTGTGTGTGTGTGTGTGTGTGTGTGTGTGTGTCTGTGTCTGTGTCTGTGTCTGTGTGATTGTGTGTTTGCATGCATGTTTGTGTGAGTGTGTGTGTTTTGAGTGAGCATGTGTCTGTGTGTGGGCCAGTATGCGGCATGAAGCAATTAAGGCAATTATGCCGGGGCTGTTTCTGTCATGGCAAGGTTACACACACACACACACACACACACACACACACACACACACACACACACACACACACACAATCACACACTCACACACGCATGCAAGCAAGCAGACACACCCACTTACACACAAATCACCTTTGACTGAGCGTGTTTGCTTGTCTGAACTCATATATGTCAGAGTTTGATTGTGAAGACTGACACCGTTATCACCTCCAGATCTTACATGGAGCGTGGACCTCACACGGTCATTGGCCCCCAGCACCCACACACACACACACACACACACCCAAACACACACACACACACACACACACAACACACACACACACACACACACACACACACACACACACACACACACACACACACACACACACACACACACACACACACACACACACACACACACCCAGACACACACACACAGGCTCCAGACACGGGGCCCGTCACTCAACCCAGAGAGCAGAAATAACACGCAAACACGCGGTGGGAGAATTCACAAGTAGAACTTCAGGAGGTGAACAAGCAAACACCAGAGAATGGACGCCTTGATTTGTTTTTAAAAAATCCAGGGGAATGGCTTCGCAAACGTTTTTGCGTTTTGTTACGATTATTTAAGATTGTATTTGTATACTGACGATTCAACGTTGTTGCCATTGATTGCACAGCTCAAAATGAAGCATCCGGTCCTTTAAATATGTTAACAGTGCAATTATGACAATAAACAAATGTGACCAACAATAGGTCAGGATGGTAGTGTTATAGTAATGAGTATCATAAATATGTGCAATTACGGGGGGCCAATAAATGTTAATCAATCTTTCACTAAATCATGAGTCATTCTGCTTTTGGTGGCTTTGTGTGTTGCAGGACAAGATGTTGTCCCTGGGTGACGGAGGGCTCTGATTGGGCCTTTGAAGTGGAGGGTTGCGCCGTGGTAATGACATCAGTGATAAGGGCTGAAGATGGAGAGGCTGATAGAGAGAGAGAGACATGGAGAGCCATAGGGAGAGAGACGGAGAGGGAGCCTCCATGTTAGAAAGCCTGCCGGCTGTTATTAAACTGGGAGAGGCTGAAGAAATGATAAGAATGATCAGAAGATGTGTGTGTGTGTGTGTGTATATGTATGTTTTTGTGTGTGTGTGCGTGGTTGTGTGTGTCAAAATGTTTGCGCTTGATGATGTGTTTCTGTGTTTGTGTCTTTGTGCATGTGGATGTTCTTTTGGTATGTATGCACATTATGGTTTAGTGTCTGTGCAGACAGATGATATTTAGGAGGATGGGATGTGTCAGCTGGGTGGAGAGGAGTGTGTGTTTGTGTGTGTGTGTGTGTGTGTGTGTGTGTGTGTGTGTGTGTGTGTGTGTGTGTGTGTGTGTGTGTGTGTGTGTGTGTGTGTGTAACAAGTGTGTTAGTGTTTGTGTGTGAGTGTTGGAGTGTGTGAGGGGAATAGTTAGATGAACTGAAAACTAAACTTCAGGGTAATGAAGACGAAGGGTACAGTTAAACACAAGCATGTTTACAGTACAATAAAAGCAGCAAAAGGAGCAATAGAATGTGTAGTAGAGGAATCAAGACGGGGAAAGTGTGTGTAGGGAGTGGAGAGAGGCAGACAACAGAGATAAGAGAGTGTGTGAGAGAGAGTGCGAGGGAACATGGGGGATCAAAAGAAAAAAAAAAATAGTGTGATGCATAGTTGAGGGCCAGAGCGAAGACTTCTGGGCAGTGTTTATCTGGCTGTGTGTGTGTGTGTGTGTGTGTGTGTGTGTGTGTGTGTGTGTGTGTGTGTGTGTGTGTGTGTGTGTGTGTGTGGTGTGTGTGTGTGTGTGTGTGTGTGTGTGTGTGTGTGTGTGTGTGTGTGTGTGTGTGTGTGTGTGTGTGTGTGTACGTGTGTGTGACAGCACTGCACACTAATGGAGCTGGCAGGGCGGAATCAATTACTGACGAGCAAGGATTTTCCCACAAGCCTGAGCTTGGGAAAGCAGGCACACTCCTCAGTGTGGGTGTGTGCCTGTGTGTGCGTGCGCAATGTTTTCGTATGCGACAGGTGTGTGTCAGGTATGTGCATGTGTCTATTACACGCGCTGGTGTGTGTTTGCTTGAGTTTCTTGTGAAACATGCGTGTCTTACACACACAGAGTGTGTGTGTGTGTGTGTGTTTGTGTGTACGCCTGCATGCACATGTGCATGTGTGAATGTGTGTGCGTGCCACCATGCATGTCTGTGCGTGCGCGCCTGCGTGTAAGTGTGTGTGTGCGTGTGTGTGTGTGTGTGAGGACAGCTGGCACGGACCAGACACTGGGAACGGCGGTCAGGCCCCAGAGTGTAAGTGGCTGATAATCAGGTGACTCAGAGTGTTCCAGTCTGCGCCTGATTGGCCGATTTCCTCCCACGCCCACCTTGGCTCCCCGGGCGATACGCTGCTGTTCCATTTGATCTCCGACGCCCCAAAGGCCGCCGCACATGAGCCTCTGCTGTAGTGAAGACGTTCTGCTGTGTGTTCATGATTATCTGTAATGCAATCACTAGCAAGATCAAATGTGTGAGCATGCACAATGTAAAGTTCAGTAAAGACATTGTGAAGGGGGGGGGGGGGGGGAGTGTGTGTGTGTGTGTGTGTGTGTGTGTGTGTGTGTGTGTGTGTGTGTGTGTGTGTGTGTGTGTGTGTGTGTGTGTGTGTGTGTGTGTGTGTGTGTGTGTGTCTGTGTGTGTGTGTGTGTGTGTGTGTGTGTATGGAAGGGTGTGTGTGTGTGTATGTAAGGGTGTGTGTCTGCAGGGGGTTGGATTGTGCGGGTAGCCATGCGGATGCGTATCTGCGTTGGTGGGTCTGCATTTGTGTACGGATGTGTCTTGTGTGTGAGAATATGTAAACATTTGTCTGCATACGCGCGGCCTTGTATCCGTGCGTATTAGTGTGGGAATGTGTATACGTGTGTTACTTTGTTTTCATGGGTCCATACTGTGTTGATTTGTGTGTGTTCATGTGTATGTGTGAGCTTCTTTGTGATTGTGTATGTGCTTGAGTTTGTTACAGAGGAATTTAGGTGCGTGTGTGTGCCTGTTTTTGATTGCTTGTGACTGTGCTTCTATGTTAATTGTATGTGTTGTGGGAATTTGTGTGTGTGCTTGTTCAGTTGTGTGTGTGTGTGTGTGTGTGTGTGTGGTTGTTTGTGTGTGTCTTTGCTTGTGTGTCTGTGTGTGTCTACACACTGGTGGTGGTGAGTGAGTTCCCCCCTTCACTCTAAGCGTCTTTGAGTGTCTAGAAAAGCACTATATAAATTCAATGAATTATTATTATTACACATGAATGTGTGTGTGTGTGTGTGTGTGTGTGTGTGTGTGTGTGTGTGTGTGTGTGTGTGTGTGTGTGTGTGTGTGTGTGTGTGTGTGTGTGTGTGTGTGTGTGTGTGTGTGTGTGTGATTATGTGTGTGTGTGTGTGTGTTTGTGTGTGTTTGTGTGTGTGTCTCTACATGAATGTGTGTGTGCGTGCCGTCCAGCACAACATAAACATGGGCCTAATGAGTAGCAGCTCTGCTATTGTTCCCCTCAGCGGCCCCCGGAGGACTTCAGAGTCAAGCTGACCCCTGAACACATCATAGAGCCGGACCAGCCTCCAGCCCTGTCCACCTCCATGCTCTCTCCGTCCAGATCTACCCAGGCCCCCAAGTCCTGTCCTTACGTGGATCTCATCACTTATTTATGAATCTCAATTTAGTGATTAATTTATTCCTGCAAGTCTTTTGTATGCTGCAGCCTCCTGATTGTAAGATGGACACAGTCAACTGTGTTCATATTGAGTTCAGTGTGATTTGATTGAATCAGGCTCCGTCCTCGCTGAACAGGGAGGTGGGGGGTGGGGAGGGAGAGGAGGTGTGTGTGCATGTGTGCTTTTTTGCATGTGTGTGTGTCTTTTTGTATGTGCGCGTGTGCATGTGTTGTGTGTGTCATGACCTGTGCTAGACATCCAGCGAGAGAAGAAAGTGGAGGGTGGTGTGTGTGTGTGCGTGTGTGTGTGTGTGTGTGTGTGTCTGTGTGTGTGTGTGCGTGTGCGTGTGTGTGTGTGTGTGTGTGTGTGTGTGTGTGTGTGTGTGTGTGTGTGTGTGTGTGTGTGTGTGTGTGTGTGAGTGTGTTGGGGGGGGGGGCGGTGCTGACAGCTGAGTGGTCCTACTTTCCCATGCCGTCAGGGGGTCAGAGGTCAATGTGCAGCTCCTGCCACAGTTGTTATGTGGACAAGGCCTCTCCTGTGAGGCTGCAGCTCATTGCAGGGGGGGGGGGGGGGGGGGTAACAGGAGAGCCAACCAGAGGCCTGCTACTGTCCCACATGGCCCCCAGAGTGTGTTAGCAGTTTGTTCAGATCGATGATTGCCATGTGTGTGTGTGTGTGTGTGTGTGTGTGTGTGTGTGTGTGTTAGTGAACATCATGTAGCTATCTCTTTAAATGTATCTGTCGATACATTTAAACATACATCTATCTCTCTCTATCTATCTATATAACTATCAATATATGTATATATTTATATATATATAGATATATATATATATATATATATATATATATATATATATACATATATATATATATGTCAATCTATCTATCTATATATATTTATATCTGTCTATCAATCCATGTATCTATATATCTATATTTCCCTCCCTCCCTTCATTCCTCCCTCCCTCCCTCCTTCCCTCCTTCCCTCCATCCCTCCATCCCTCCCTCCCTCCCTCCCTCCCTCCCTTCCTCCTCCCTCCCTCCCTCCCTCCTCCCTCCCTCCCTCCCTCCCTCCCTCCCTTCCTCCTCCCTCCCTCCCTCCCTCCCTCCCTCCCTCCCTCCCTCCTCCCTCCCTCCCTCCCTCCCTCCCTCCATCCCTCCCTCCCTCCCCACCTGTCCCTTCCCTGATCAACGTTGACGTATGGAACAATGCAAGGCTTCCTGCTTCTCCTCCTCATCCAAACACAAACAGTCCCCGTTTGTTGTTCTTACCAGCCTTGTTCAGAGGGTGCACCCCAGCCCAGCCCATGCCCCACCAACCCCCACCAGTGACACCCCCCCCCCCCCAACCAAGACACACAAACACACACAGGCACCTGGGCTAGAGACAATTTAAAAACACAGGCTAAGAAAAACACTCACACACACACACACACACACGCACACGTGTGAATGCTCACCCACACGCACACACACTTGTGCGAACGTACACACACACACACACACACACACACACAGACATGCGTACACACA
>NC_079433.1:14469158-14516980 GCF_026213295.1 Gadus chalcogrammus | reverse complement strand
CCCCTCCGTTCTCCTTTGATGCGTTTCAGGAATATCTCCGTAAAGACGGACACATTGCGGAAACGCAACGAGCTGTACAAACGCTGTAGTACCTATTATTCAAGGCGCTGGTTCTCCACAAAAAAAAGTGGAGCGCATCAAACCTGCGCGCATCCAGCCTGCGCGCTGTATAAAAACATTCAAATCGAGGAGGTGATAGTAGTTGTTTAACCTTTTAGATTCAGTAGAAATACTTTTTAATGTACAGTTAGTAATTGAATTGACCAAGGGGCTGTATTTAAATCTACAAAAATAATACAAAAAAAACCCGGTAACTTTCAACGCAACTCTAACGTCGCTTCAGGCGGCCACACAAATTAACAACAAACCGCATAGGTCCGGTTTTATTTGAAGCCACCCTGGGACCATGGACCTATAAAAGAACATGGTTTATTATCTGCCTAATAACATGGTTATTAAAGACATGGTTTCACACAAAAATCTGCTCCGGGTGGACGGGACCTGATAGACATGTTAGATGCACTTTGGGAGATACACCCGCTGATGAGCATAGATGCGAGGCGGATTCAGAAGTGTCATGTTTACTTTAGGTGGATGTTGGAGGTTTACTTTCTGGTGGATGTTGATGGATATTGTACAGATGGATATTGTACAGATACATCTTACTATGAAACTATTTCTTCGAGTTTAACTCCCTCTGCATCAGCAATCAGCTAGTCGGCAAACATCAGGGTGAGTAGAAAGGGACATTTGTGGAACTTCTGTTTGCAGACCCGCCGTGGTTTAATTAGCAGCTTAGAAACATAGATCTGTGATATCGTCTGAGTAATAGTTGATACACTTTATGGTCAGAGTGCTGTGGAGATTGACATGACAGGGGCTGATTGACATCGGAGGGTTAGTCAGTTTTAAGGCTGCCAGCCATGTATTAAGGGCTGGTTTCCTATTCAAAGGTAGCCTGTGGAAATGTATGATTACCCCAGCTGCCTTGGCCCTATATAATTCATTACTGCAGCCAGGGGCAATGCAATAAGATGATCCTCCTGTAGACCTGGTTGTTTGCTTTTCCGTAGCCATTTCAGCGAGCTTCAGAGCCTGACTCATTACCTGCTATGGCTGCTAGAGCCGGTTACAATGCCAGTGACGTAGCTGATTGTTGAAATCCAACATGGCGGCGCCCTGTAACACTTTCACCGTACAATTTAATCCCTTTTAGCAAGTTCAGACATTTTTTGTTATTATACCAATGAGAACGCAGACTCTACATCTGTTATATCAACCACACTTCAAATTTCAGTTCAGTTCATCTTTAAGCATTTCGATTTAGGATTTAGATATAAAATATAGATATAAAATATAGATTTAGATATTGGAGTTTAGCAGTAAGGATTCGATTTAGGACTTATATTTATAGATAAAGATTTCAATTTATATAAACGATTTGGCCTCAGATTAAGATTAGGATAAATAATGTAGATGTAGATTTAGATTGAACATATAATTATATTAGTTTTATGTGAAAAGTTTGAACTATATGCATGAAAAAACATCCACACTTAATTCCAATTTCATTCCATGAATCCCAAATCTTTAATAACCACTGCTTGCTCACAAAGGTACACATGGAGAAGGGGAAACACACAGACGGCAAGAGAGCGAGAGAAAGGCGGGCAGGCAAGTAGGTGTGGCGAATTTCTGAAACCATGTGCAACAGATATTCAGTAGCCTTTAACCACATAGTGTACTGTAAGTGATGATGAGTGACATTATACTTTGTGTTGTATTTTTAACCAGAGAAAAAAAGCACGTGGCACTAATGTAATCTATCTACCCACCCTTCCATGAAATACATACACACACTCAAAAAGGCCAGCAGTGTCAATGTGACTGCTGGGTCTCGAACCCATGCATTAACATCCCTGGTAATGTGCGATACGAGTGTTTCAGATAATATTGTGTAGGCTTGACATATTCCAAGCGATTACCTATTGTGTATGGCTTCAACATTTCTAATTGTGTTTATTTTGAATGAATGACTTCTTTCATTTGGCGGGCATCCAATAGCGAACAAATACTGACATATTCATAAGGAACGGTTTGTTTCTCAGATTTGGCATTGCTCCTACTATCTGGCACAAAGTACACAGGTATGTAATGTGATCCACACAACATAATATGGGAATGGTTACTTCACTAGAAGCGGATGTTACACTGTAGCCTTTTACTTTTCTGACAAAAATGGCATGTGCTTGGAAAATGCATCTGTTTTTCTTAATCAATAATTCTGTCAAATGTGTTGCCATGCATTCAAATACTTTAACGGTCGAGTCATCAGAATGGATAATGTACGGTCATCTTCGTGATGACAGTTTGTTTTTCCAACTCAGGCCAGCCATTGGTCAGGGATGAGAATGAGCTGTGTTGCTACGGAGAGAGAATTCAGCAATAGTTTGCTGTGATTTGCTGAATCCGGCCCGTTTCTGGACAGCCAGTGAGTGAGTACATTCCTATGTATGTTTCTTTAAAACCTGTGTCAGACGGAAGTGTAGTATAGAGGCAGAGGCGTCTGGACAGTGGAAAGTGTAGAGAAGTAGAGGGCTATTTTAAATGCTGTCGTAGTCGTGGTGTTTTCCTATTGGTGGGCCTACGCTCATCCACCACCTGCCGGGAGTGGATATACGATGTTTAGGTTCTCCACACGGACACAGAAACAGACCTCAGCTGACCGCCATGCTCTCGTTCCCGTCTCTAGATCAGGTGTAGTTACGCACCCTGTACCTTTAAGTTCAGGTCAGCAGTGGGCGGGAACGAGAACAGGGGGGGCAGGGCCTAGTCAGGATGCGACCAATTACGACGAACGTCAGCTAGCTAGCAAACTCACAACAATCACCAAAGCCTGTTACCGTACAAGAGAAATTTCAACGAAAAACAAACAATAGAAATGAATGAACCAATGAAGGATTACGTCCATATATGTAGGGAGAGGAAAATTATATATAAAATGGCACACGGCAATCAATACTTTTGCTGCTTGAATCGTACAGTATATAACAAAAAAAAGAAGTATTTACACAAAACCAATATCTACTGTCACTACGTTTTTTTTTTCTCACATTTGAAACAGAGCAAAAACATTCTTTTGTTTGGGGGGAGAGGAGGGGTACATTAATCACATTTTTTTTATTCCGTTTTTTAAATTATTTTATTTTGTTTCCCCCCCTGCTTTGCTATGCTATCTGTAATTTTAAACGGCTCCCCCCACACAAGGCGCTGATAGTTTTGTAGTAGTAGTAGAAGTAATAGGAGTAGTAGTAGTAGTAATAGTAGTAGTAGTAGTATGGGTGAATGGCGGAGTGGGGAGGTGGCTGGAGGGGGGAGGGGTAGCGGTAGGAGGGTGTGGGCAGGGGGTCAGGTGGTAACAGGTGGTGGTTGGGGGGTGGGGGGGGTCATGTGGGTGTATCTGGTGCAGGGGAGGCAGGCGGCGTCGCGTGTTGGCGTGTTCACGCTGTGATCTCTTCCCTCAGCTCCTTGTTCCTGCGCACCTCCTGGCCATGTTTCTCCTACACACGCACACGGACACGCACGCACACGCGCAAAGACACAAAAAGACACACATTTTTTATGATCTTGTGGGGAGTTTTTGCTTGGTTGCAGCAAATTACTGACCTTCATATACAGTATATAGTTCAGTCTCCAACCCTCTCCCTCTCCCTCCCAGCATTAGATCTTTTACCTTGCAGTCCCATGCTGCCGCTCCTTCTCTGCCAAGAAAGACCTTCCTCCTCCTCCTCCTCCTCCTCCTCCTCCTCCTCCTCCTCCTCCTCCTCCTCCTCTTCCTCCCCTCCTCCTCCCCTCCTCCTCCTCCTCCTCCCCTCCTCCTACTCCTCCTCCTCCTCCTCCTCCTCCTCCTCCTCCTCCTCCTCCTCCTCCTCCTCCTCCTCCTCCTCCTCTTCCTCCCCTCCACCTCCCCTCCTCCTCCTCCTCCTCCCCTCCTCCTCCTCCTCCTCCTCCTCCTCCTCCTCCTCACCTTCTACTGCAGGCGCTCCATGATGGAGGCCAGGTAGGACATGCGGTTCTCCTCTCTCTTCTCCCCTCTCTCTCCCCCAACTCCTCCTCCCCTGCCCCCCCTCTCTCTCCCCCAACTCCTCCTCCTCCTCCCAACCTCCTCCTCCTCCTCCACTTCCCCTTCTCTCTCCTCCCACCTCCTCCCCGTCCTCCCCCTCTATCTCCCCCCACCTCTTCCTCCTCCTCCTTCTCCTCCTCCTCCTCCTCCTCCTCACCTTCTCCTGCAGGCGCTCCATGATGGAGGCCAGGTAGGCCATCCGGTTCTCCTGGATCTGCTCCATCTTCAGCTGCAGCTTCTCTTCGGCCATGCGGCTGAAGTTGCTGTTCTCCTCCATGGCCTTCATCAGCACGTCGCGCTCGTGGTCCCTCTTCTCCGCCAGGGCCCGCAACACCTGGGCCTCCTGGGACTGGGGGAGAGAGAGAGAGAGAGAGAGAGAGAGAGAGAGAGAGAGAGAGAGAGAGAGAGAGAGGGAATTCTTGTTATTACAGATCTATTATATTGCAACAAAGCGAATATAAATAATGTCTTTTGCCTCTGTGTATATATCATAGGACCTTAAGCAATTTGAGCTACACAAGGCCTTTGACAAGCAGCCTTTGATAGGTTGATGGATCTGTTGGTGGGGGACTGATCAATGCCTAAGCTTCATGGTTGATTGTATTGATGCAGCAATCAATGAAACGCAGGAATTAGCCGATTGGCCGATCAGAGGCATCTCTTTATCGGCAACAGCACCACCACCACCATCCTGACGCAGCCAGCCACTAAACATGGATCATAGGTTGTACAACATACCCCACTAAGCAACACATCATGGTGTGTCAGCACCAAAGCTCATTAAATTATGATGAGCTTCATTGGCCGCCTGCGTCTAATCAGCATAAACTCCCTCAATGATTTTCAACACAGAGATTGCCACCCTGGGGGTTTATACGGGGCTCAAAGGCTGTCTCCTATGTTTAAAGAGTTAGGGGCTAACAAAGACATGCGTGTTGGTGAATGGATCGCCTTTTTGCAATTCACTGAAGCGTCACACCCCTAAAATCATATTGTAACACAAGCACTCATAATGCAATATTAACAATCATAAATGCATACAACTGACAACAAACAATATATTTTTTCGTGCTAAATTTAACACAATCCTCTGAAATGTAGGTGGTTCACGTTTTCTTTTTGCGCAAGCACAGCTTGGTCTTTCAGTCACACATGCGAGCAAAAGGGGCTCAGTGTGTCGCCCTGGAGACGTCTACTGTTATCATCTGTCAGACAGATGACGGGTGGCAGCTGGGCGCTGGAGGGAGGAGGAGGAGGAAGAAGAAGAAGAAGAGTAAGAAGAGGTAGACTTACTCTCCTCCGGTCCTCAGCTGCCTCCAGCTTCTTCTGGATGTCCTCCAGGGAGATGTCCTTCTTGGGGGGGGTGGTGACGCAGTGGGAGGCGTCGGACACGGGGGACGGGGACTTCAGGATCACCTCGAAGGCCTGGCCCGAGGCCCGCTTGTTGATGGGCTTGATGTCCATGTCTGCGAGCAAAGCAGAGGGCTTCTCTGTGATTGGTTGAATTTTGGAAACGTCAGGAAAGGACAGAAGGAAGAAAGGAAGGACAGAAGGAAGGAAGGAAGGAAGGAAGGAAGGAAGGAAGGAAGGAAGGAAGGAAGGAAGGAAGGAAGGAAGGAAGGAAGGAAGGAAGGAAGGAAGGAAGGAAGGAAGGTAGGAGGGAAGAAGAAAGGTGGGGTCAACAAAACAGAAGTATTATACACGTGGTATTAGACTGATATTTACATTTACATTTATAAGACTTATTGTATTGGACTTATATAGAATCATCTTTGATTAGGTAGTATGTGTGCAGATTCAAGAGAAAGGTAAGACTTATCTTATTCTTGAGAAAAAAGGCAAGGGATGTTTATAGTACCCTTCAAACACAAAGACACTTCTGGGTGCTTTGCATACACAGGAATCCCATTTGAAAGACATTTAACGACAATCAAAGAAATTCAATAATTTAAAAGAGAAGTCGGCCTAGCTCAGGTGGTAGAGTTGTCTTGTAACTGAATGGTCGCTAGTTCGATCCCCAGTTCCTCCTAGCGTAGAGTGTTGATGTGTCCCTGAGCAAGAGACTTAACCCTAACTGCTCCTGATGAGCTGGCTGTCTGCCGTCGGTGTGTCAATGTGTAAGTCACTTTGGATAAAAGCGTCTGCTAAATGCCCTAATTGTAATTGTAAGTCAAAAATATACATGAGAAGGTAAATTACAAAGTGCTAACTTCTGAACAAAACGCCTTGGGAAACTGAAAAGTGTCTGGCTACGTTAAAGTATTTTCTGTTTGCATGTGGAGAACTTTTGCTGGCGTCTCCAACAGGTCCCGACGTACCTTCAAAGTCCCCAAGGATGTCCTTGCGGCTCTCTGGATAGAGGCAGGAGCAGATCAGCGATATAACTGAGATCTCCTTCATCTTCTCTTTGTAGGCTGGGGAGGAAGATTAAAATAGTATTGTTAGCGTGTGTGTGTGTTTGTGTTTGAGGGTGCGCATTTGTGTGCGTGTGTGCTTGAATGTCTGTGTGTGTGTGTCTGTACAGGATGTTATCTCTACGACATGCATGTATCCTCACACACACACACACATACACACATACCATACACACACACACACACACACACACACACACAATATCATTAACCCACTTCTCTCTCCTCAGGAGGCCTTTGTATCACATCTCATCTTCAGATAAGGAAAATAAATATTCAGCGAAACCTTCAAACAGACACCCTCTGCTTCAAAGGCTGTCTGGTCTGGTCTGTTGTATTGCCCAGGGTTTTGAAGCCATTTTGGGTGCTTTGTTCTCACTGTGCTGGTATAAATTTAGGCTGTTGTTGTACGGTGGCCTGACTTGCTGCAAATCCCCCCCCACCATCATACAGAAAAAGTGAGAGCAGCTGCCATGCCCATCGGCTTTCCCACGCATCATTAGCTATGCCGCACATATCTACAGAATCATTTATTTACCAACTCTGCGTGCCTTGCCTCTCAGCCATTTTGTTTGAGACTAAAAGGTTCTGAGAGGTCTGTTGTTAAAGTAAGCCTACAGGTACAATTAAAAAACAAGCCATAATGCTTACAGTTTTGTTTGTCGGGGAAAAGCCTGAGCCAATCAAAACACTTGAATAAATCAAGCTGAGGCCAATGACTTAGCCATTGGATGATATTGTTTTGGTCTACGAGGATGCTGATAGTGAAGGCTTTGTTTTATCAGTATATTGCAGCAATATGCCTTTCTAGTCCCCTGGCCTGCAGTCCCTCTATGAGAGAGATAACATGAGAGGAGCCGCAGCAGGATCCATATCTAGCCCTGATGCACGACTGCTCCAAAGCCAGCAGCAAAACTTCTACAGAGGGCATACAGTCAAATACCAGGGGAAAAAACACCACCACTAACCCTGTTTGACCTTGCTTCTTCTGCTAATATCATTTTTGATACTATTTTTAAATGCAGGCCTGTGGTTGTTTTGCCGTCTAGGAGAGGCTGGGTGGATATGTCCTGCCCACCGCAGGATGAGCGCAGTGCTCTTCCTTAGCATAAGGTCGTAGCGCGGGTTGGGTATAGTCGCAGTGCATCACCGTGGAACAGCGGCGTGCCAAGAGGCGGTACGCCACGGGGTAATCCATCACACAGCGCCACGGGACAGGCATGTCTGCCATATTGATTCATGTCTGAGCAGAGTACACAGTACAGTATCCAGGCTAGGATCTCTCTCGGTTACCCTCCCTCTCTCCCTATCTCCCTCTGTTACTCCTTCTCTCCCTCTGTTACTCCATCTCTCCCTCCCGCCTTCTCTCCCTCTGTTACTCCATCTCTCTCTCTGTTATTCCATCGCCCCCTCTCCCTCCCTCCCTCCCTCCCTCTCTCTCTGTTACTTCATCTCCCCCTCCCTCTCTCTGTTACTCCCTCCCTCCCTCCAGCTCTCACTGATATTCCATCTCTCTCTCCTAATCTCTCTGTGAATCCATCTCTCCCTCCCTCTCTCCCTGTGATACTCCATTTCTCTCCATCTCTTTCCATCTGTTACTCCACCCCTCGCCCCCTCTCTCTCTCTCGCCCTCTCTCTCCCTCTGTTACTCCATCTCTCCCTCCCTCTCTCTCTCTTTGTTACTCCATCTCTCTCTCTCTCTCTCTCTGACTCTCTCCCTCCCTTACTCTCTCTCTTTCATCCCTCAGGCCCCTGCGCTGTAGACCAGCAGACGCCACAGTAATGTGATCAAGTCTCCCATGCAGCACTCCCTGCTCTCCGGTGGCCTTGTTAACCCCTTCCCCAGAGGGGGAGGGGGGAGGGCCTGGGGGGGGGAGGTAGTGGGAGTTGGAGAGAGAGGAAGTGAATGGGAGAGATAGAGCGAGCCTAGGGGAGAAAGGTGTGGTTGTGTCATGCGCTGACAAAGAATGAATAATGTTGAGAGAGAGATTTTGAGATTCAAGGAGTGGATGCTGTGGTCTGTTTCTGCATGTGTGTGTGTGTTAGTGTATGGGTATATATGTATATATTTATGGTAAATATATGTGCCTGTGTGTGTGTGTCTACATGTTTATGTGTGCATATTTATGTGTGTGGATGTGTGTGTGTGTGTGTGTGTGTGTGTGTGTGTGTGTGTGTGTGTGTGTGTGTGTGTGTGTGTGTGTGTGTGTGTGTGTGTGTAAATCTGTGTGTGTGTGTGTGTGTGTATGTGTGTGAATATGTGTGTGCATGTGAGTGTGTATGTGTCAGTGTGTGTGTGTGTTAATATGTTTGCGTGAGTGTGTGTGTGTGTGTGAGTGTGTGTGTATATATGTGTGTGTGTGTGTGCGTGTGTGTGTGAGTGTGAATATGTGTGCGATTATGTGTGTCCGTGTGCGTGTATGTGTATGTTTGCGTGCGTGTGTGTTTGTGTGTGTGTGTGTGTGTGTGTGTGTGTGTGTGTGTGTGTGTGTGTGTGTGTGTGTGTGTGTGTGTGTGTGTTAACCCGGGGCAAGTGTGGGTTCATAAATCACAGAGAAGAAACAAAAACATGAGGAGTGGCAGTGGAGAGAAGAATAGAAGATGGAGGAAGCAAATGTTCCACATGGGCTCTCACACGGACCCCCGCTGGGATACACCCCCCTCCCTCCCTCCCTTCCACCGTCTCTCCCCCCGGGCCCCCTAATGGAGGCAGCCACCTCAGGTGCATGCAGCTTTAATATATACAGTAATTAGCGGAGCGGACCATTTTAGCGAACAGAGGGGGGGTGCAGACAGAGGAGGGTGCATCTGCCCCCCTCCCCTCCCTCAGTAGCCCTTGACAGGTGAGGATGTGACCTATTGACGAGGAAGCGGAGTGGATCATCTGGGTTAAGTGTCCCTGGGTCACGTCGGCTCTCCCATTCCCATTACTTGGTTGGTTAGTGGTGTCCGGTCAACAAGGGAAACGTTGTTTGCGGTCGGGTCTATTGGCTGACGAAATGCTGAACATAGCGGAAATGTTACTGCTATGTTTACTGCCAGGAACGTTGACCACTGCCAAAGAGTATTAAATGTGGATATGGATACCTTTTTGTTAAATCCTGTGTCAGGTTTCCCATCAACATTTAGTATCTAAAAATCTTCCTGGATGTGGCTTCGGATAAAACTGCAAATAAAAACTGAAGGAAAATTAAAAATAAATAAAATGATTAATGGTTAATCAATTGTCCTGGAGGAAGAAATGCTAATTATAATGAATTATTTGATCTTTTGTCTCAAGCAATACATTGCATACCCCCTCTAAGAAATGGTATATTCCGTGCTAGATTTGTATTTCTACTGCTGTACGTATCATTGTACAACAGACCGCCAGTCCCGCCGTGATGCGGCAGGGAGGGAGAGTCACATGACCAAACATCAAGGCCGGCAAGGCCCACCAGCTGGTGTTACTGCTCCTCCTCCTGCCTCTCTCGGCAGGACCCTTCCTGCCCCAAACGCACACACACACACACACACACACACACACACACACACACACACACACTCACACGCACAAACTCATGCACACGCACACACACGCACGCACACACACGCACGCACACACACACACACACGCATGCACACGCACGCACACGGACACACATACACACACACACACGCACACACTCATGCACACGCACGCACACACACTGCACTCCCTTCTCACATCCATCAGGCTGGCTGAGCATATCGTCAATATCCTGCTCTTCCTCCTTCTTCTACTCCTCCTCATCCTCCTCTTGCTTGTTCGCTTGTATCCTTCAGACTTACCACCATCTCCTCCATTCATCCATCTCTCGCTCTCTCTCTCTCTCCAGCACTCTCTCGCTCTCTCTCTCTCTCTCTCTCTCTCTCTCTCCCCTTCGGCTTCATCTGTTGCTGATGCACTCTCCCCCGCAATCTGTTTCTTCATCGCCACTTCCTCAGCCTCTAACAATAGAGATGTCACTCTTTCGCTCTCTCCCTCCCTCCATTGCATGCTCTCCCTCTCTCTATATCTCTCTCTATCTATCTATCTCTATTGGATTCTCTCTCTCTCTCTCTCTCTCTCTCTCTCTCTCTCTCTCTCTCTCTCTCTCTCTCTCTCTCTCTCTCTCTCTCTCTGTCACTAGGACACTCTGCCTCCCCTCTCAAGGGCCTCCTCCGAGGCTGACCGCCTCGCTCTGCTCTCATCATCGCTCCTCAGCACTTGTCAAGCTTTCTCTCTGACATTTTCACTTCTTTCTCGTCCAACCCAATCTCTCAGTCTGTACGCAGGGTTTGCGTTGAGGTAGGATCGGGCACGGCACCTTGCGCCCAATAAAAAAAAGGAGCAAAAGACAGCAACACACACAGCAGCGCAGCGCTGTAATTGCCTCTGGTGTCTGAGGGAATCTGGGCTTTCATATTACAGTGTTTACTGCGCCTCTCGGCCCTGTAACCCGGCGGCTGCAGCGTGTGGGCCGAAGCGCCTTGGCAGATAGATGGCTCTTTAAAGCCTCATGCGCCAGACGTCCATATAATGGAGATATTATGCAGGTACCATCGGGGAGGGGTTTACGATGATGGGGCATGTCATCGGACACATATATCAGGGAATAAGGTTGTTAAGGGCAGGGTTGGTATTGGGCTAGACGTGGTGGCCGTAATCCTATCCTCCTGTGTAGATGGAGAGATGCACCAGGCTGACACACCTGAGATGGTAACAGAAACACCCTGTAAACATTGCCTGATAAACTTCACAGAAACCCATTGTGGTAGTATAACCCATAATACACCCAGGGTAGCCGACAAACATATCAACTCAATTGCGTGGGGCATATGAGCAGCTCTCACATTAGTAGTTAACGGGTTGCCTTGTGGAAGGAACCGGCTTTAGAATGAGACGCAGTAGAAGATGTGATGAAAAAACGATAAAGGGGGAACATCTGAAGCTCTTGATTGCTAGACGACTAAAATATGTCTGCAGGGATCATCATCGCAATTTATAATATATCCTCATCAGGGGAAATGATGCAGACAAATAATCACCATAAAAGTGGCTGACGCCCATATCCAAGCCAGTGGAGTGTTAAGCTGTGTGCCAAGAAACGGCTAATATATCCTGGTTTGACTGCAGGGTTTAGAGCAGAGGGGAGGCTAAGCGGTGAGATGAACTGCATGATTCATACCGCGAGTCGCCACCTTGTAAATAGCAACACGGGCCCGGGAATGGAGGGGCCCTCTGAGTATGTTGGCCGCAGAGGAGACTCTGCCCCACACAAAGCTATTGATTGACCACACCTAACGAGGCGAGCTCCACCGGAGGGTCATACACCTATACTCTTATGTCTAGGCGTTTCAGTCGTCAAGGGACTGGGTTGGTTTTAAATAGTGCGCAGTTCTATTTATGTTTGGTTACAAAATTGAACGACCCTATTAAAAGTGATCGTCACTCAAAGTCATTGCGAAACTATCATAGGTATGTCTACATAACGAGTGGACGCCCATTTGGACGCTTCTGACCAAAGAAAAAAAAAACATGACGGAGGGAACCAGGAATACCACGTGACGTCCATCTTCAGCAGCAGGGCATGCGGGTGCGAAGAGTTCGCAATAAAAGCTGACTATAGCCTTTTTTTTTCAAGAGCGTCTGGCTTGAGCCCATCCCATTCTGCATTCTTTTCAACAACACGAGATGAACCAGGGAGGGGGCGAGGTTCGGTGGGTGGGCGAAAGAGGGGGTGGGGGATACATATCACTTAGGCCCTAGTTATTAGTTGACTCTGCCGGCGATAAAACTATATTGCTGTCTATCTGCGCTGGACACCATCCATCACCAGTCTCGTCAGGAGGAAGACGATTCTCTGAACGAGACCACGAGGTCACAATTAAGAAACGCAGCTATCATCATTTAATATACTTCGCAACTAAATATCATAGTCAATTACGTTTGGGTAATGATGGCAGGCGATGCAATTGGTTAGCAATGAATGTCAATATATCCAATTAGGCCTACATGCTCTCATGCAAAAAAAAAATCGTGCTGTGATATCAGAAATATTTTGTCGAAATGATGCCCACTAGGACATTAGAATACACCTCTAAGTCAATGTTGTAAACCTGGTAGGCCTACATGATCGACCATATATATGTTATCATCTTCCCGTAACATCCGTGACACGTTCATTTATCGCCAATCGTAAATTCTTCCCTTCTTCTGTTCAGCAATTACAAGTGCGTATACCAGACTACAAGATGACATTTCATCCGCACTCCCACATTTAGAGGTCGAACAAAACCCAAAGTTGCGGTTCAGGATGATTCCAATGTGGGGGTCTGGTCGTGATAACCACGTTTTCCGCGGTCGATTGATCCCGCATCCATCAGTTAGGCTGGCTTGGGCCGGAGAGCCGAGATGTTGGGTGGGGTCGCTGGCGCTGCATTATGCTGCACGGGTGTGCGACCGGCAGCAAAACGGTGCAGCACTTGTGCATTGAATAAAACCTGCTGTTCCCTTAATAATAGGATAAACTGGTATACGTGATCAACGCGAATGATAAGCATTTGATTTCCTTTTGACTCCATTGGATTTTTTTTTTCCACCAAGACAGAAAAATATGCGTCAGTGATGCTCATCTTAGAAATGATTGACTGAAGCCCAGAATGATCTCAACCATCGTGGGCTTTTATCATTTCAACAAATCCAACCGTTGGTTCGTTCCCTTTGCAGAGATATAACCATAAAAAAAAACATTCGCATAACGCCCTTTGTTTTCACCTGACTTGTAAATGAGTTTGACCGCTCCCCAATACCTCAGCCTTTTGTGCCATGGGTGGGTGTCGCCACAAGAATCCCCCCCCAACCAACTCAAAGCCTGCGTATACCATCCACGACACAACCGACCAACGCACAAAATATATATATAGGCAAAAAGAGACTCACCGATCGCTGTCTTAGCCATGTTTTCCGTTGGGTGCGTTGAGTGCTGCTGCTGGGATGGAGGAGGACGGCGGCACAGAGACGGGCGGGAAGGCACTGAGTCAGCACTACTGAGCTATGTGGAAGAAGAGGGAGGACGGAGAGACGGGGCGGCTGCTGCTGCTGCTACTGATGCTGCTGGTGGTGGTGTCGGTGGTGCTGATGCGGCTGGTGGCGCGCGCCTCGTCGTCGTTGATGAGCGTCTGCGCGAGTGTGACCGAGCAGATTGGCTGCCTACTCCCCCTGACGTAGATCGTCATAATATCCCCCTATAGAAACAAGCGATGGTAAACCCAATGCACTTGCTCTGGATGTAGGAGGCCTAGTGTGGAGTTCAAGCCACTGCGTTAATAGCTCTTTTTAAAGGGCGGTTGGATCGTCTTTGTTTCTGCGACGGCTCGTCTCTTTGGGACAGGGTGGGGGCAGGAGACCATGGGCCCTAAGCCTCCATCATGGGGCTGGAAATGTGCGAATCAAGGCGGTCTGCTGGTGACATGTACTCGCATAGGCTGACTTACAGTCACGCCGTTTGTAAACTTTTGATGTGAAGAACGTGCTTGACTTTTTCTAGATTTTGCTCGAGCTTTGCTATATTTTCCCCAGTATAATAAACACCTTCAAAACTGCACTGCGATTCTCATGTCTCCTCTTCGGATAATTTAACGTTAAATTATAATTATATGTTCAATCTAAATCTTGAATCTAAAAAAAATCATTTTATATCTTAATCAAAGTCTTATATCTAAATCCTAAAGTATAAACGGACGTGCAGTAGCCTAGTTCTGCAGGTCCGATCTACAGGAATTCTTCTCACACTGCCGTGGCAGCAGTAAGTAGGGCCTATGTTAACATCAAAAGCATCGAATGTGTCCATCTCACATCTCTGCCATGGGGGTGGACGGTGGTTTGCCGAACGACGCCGAAGTGCCTCGGACCAGCCTTATGAGCAGGGCTTGAATTTAAGTGAGCTGGACGGCATAACCCGGCGTATATCGTTAAAATGTAAAAAGAGCCTTAATTCACACTGAAATGCCCCATAAGTGAATGGCTTATACAGTTAGCTAGCATAAGAATGATTTTGATTGTGTTCACTTCATCATATCTCACGGCAGATGAATGTATTCTATCTGGATGATACATATTCTATAATTATTTAACATTTATTTACTCTTTTATTCTTTGTAGGTATCAATGCCACCTGCAGTTTTAGTGACTTCATCACAGAGATTGGTCAAATGATCTTAAATGGTCTATGATGGGAATGGCGTGAAGTCTAGTCCTGATAGGCAATGCCTACTGGATTGGTTGTCCTCATTGCCTCTTAAGGTTTATATTGTATCAACACACATTTGAATCCTTCAGGCCTACTTCATTCAGGTATCTCTCCCATCCATGGTGCGACAAAATGTTCCAGGATCAGATAGAACTATGCTATGCTTGCCCTTTTTCATCAGTGTCCAAAATAACCATATGCAGAGACGACAGAGCGAAATTAGCCGAAGGTGGCCTTATGGGAAAATATTGTTCTCATCTGACTGGTCTGAAATACTGCTAAGGCAAGAAACTACAGCCATATTCAGAGGGACATTTGACTTATCAGGGAATCTGTTATTTCCATTTCAATCACCATTGAGGGATCCAAAAAAGCTTGTGAAACTGTCACAATCATTTTCCCATGGGTTGGAAAAGAAGTTGGCTCCATTTGCTCAAACAGTTGTCTGTACATTATGGCGGGTGCACGGGTGAACACAATCGATGTGGGGACAAACAATCTGATATGGTATCATATGCATCTGTAACAGACTGCTGGTTTGTGGATTAGGAGCAGCAGAAGGTGTGGTTCTGCCCCATAGAGCTGGATGGGACTAGCACATCGTCCTGTAGATATTGGTTATGTGGAGCTCTGAACTAAAGTGTTCTATTGACTCTTGGGAGGTAAATGTAACGTACACAGAAGACGTTGGTTGGTTTTGGGGTCAAGTTTACCTTTTGACCCCAAATCATGACTCATTGGGGCATTAACATGGCTGCAATTTTTGTTTGAGTCTCTGTTAAAACGTTCCACCTGTTGGTTACAAGCAGAGCTTCCAGTCAGCACAGAGAGGACTCTCCTCTGACTCTCCTCATGTCCTCCCAGACTCCTGTGTTCTCTGCCCCAGAACAGTCCTAAGGTGCAGTGGTCGGCTAAACTCCTCCACTGCATTGGAGTGTCCCGTTGTCACCGTGTTAGCTCTGTTGTTGTTTGAGCCCTTCAGGAACATCACCATTCGACAATAACCGTCCATGGCACTGCTGTATGATTACCATCCACATGCCGGATGAAATTTGGGCCATTCAAAGAGAAAAGGCGTCAGTGGAGTGTCGTCAGCCATCGTAGACCGATCCCTTCTGAATCCACCCAAAGCAATGGCTATCGACGGCGGTGTCTCTGCATAATAATGCTCCTGGATCGCAGATGACCAGTAACCATGATCTCACCAACGTTAGGGTGCAATGCTTACATTGGCACAATTTCAGCATGAATGAATGATCTTTATTTGTCAAAGTATAGGTAAGCGAAATTTGGGAGAACTCCCCCCTGGTGCTTGAAAAAGAGAGGACAAGGAACATACATAAACAATATATAGGCCTACATCATGATTAAAAACAAACATGAATACACATCTAATATAAATATAACTAAAACTGAGTTAAAGTGCAGTTGAATGACTTGTAAACATGATAACCCAATATTGCACAAGTCCTTGTGCAGAGAAAATGAGTGAGGCAGGTAGATAAATAGATGGCTCACACGGAATTACACAGTTCCCTAGTGGCTGCCACATGTTATGTGCGTGTGCGTGATAGAGTTGTTCATCTGTTACGGATGAATATGTATTGATCTGCAACCTGTACTTTCTTGTGAGGTTTACAGGGTGGTTTTGGAATCCCTAAACATAGTGCAGCCTGTGATTTTGTAACTCATAATAAATGACGTGGAGCGATTTCCCGCTCCACGTCATCCTGAAAACACATAGGGTAATATTATTCCAGTGCCACAGCGGGTTATTTCAGCTTGTTATAACGATGTTGTATTCTTCGATAAGTTCTTGGATAACTGCTACAACAATAACATTATGCAGCAATCGTTGGCTTGCTACTGGCCCCACATAGCCACTGACAGCCGTGGCAGACACAGCGCCTTTCCAGGAACGTCAATATATTTGTGTGGTATATATAGTAACCACATGGGGGGGACAGAGTACCGTGTTTAAAAGTTGCAGGATGCCTTCACAATTTGCCGGCCTACGTTATGCATTGAAATCACAGACCGAGAGTTCAACTTTATAGTTCAAATAGTAGGAATGCTTTGACGAGTCAAAGTAGGCAAAGCAAGGGAACTTTATTGATATAGCACTTTTCATACACAAGGCAGACACAAAGTGCTTCACATATAAACATTGTCATACAATAAAATAATAGATAAGTAAAAGAAAAAATATGCAAAGAAATGAGTAAAATAAATCAGCATTTTAGATTAATGTATTTAAGATCAGAACAACAGTCTCTCCGGTACACATGTCGGGACTCCAACCCGACCTAAAGGAACCTTTCTCTGGGACTCCAACCCGGATTCTAGGACTGTAACCCAGACATAACTCTGGTCTCAAACCCTTCAAAGTTACCCACGTCAGGACTCCAACTTGACCTAAAGGAACTTGGTCCTTTCACTGGAACTCCCAAACGACCTAAAGGACCTTGGTCCTTTCTCTGGGACTCAGATTCTAGGACTCTATTCAAGGCAGAACTTCGGTCTCAACCCCTTCACCCATCACCCTTATCCTTTCTCTCTGGCATCAGAATTTATCTTTCTGGTGAAAATGGAAAATAAAGTACAGCTGGATTTAAAGTAAAAGTGTGTGTGTGTGTGTGTGTGTGTGTGTGTGTGTGTGTGTGTGTGTGTGTGTGTGTGTGTGTGTGTGTGTGTGTGTGTGTGTGTGTGTGTGTGTGTGTGTGTGTGTGCGTGCGTGCGTGCGTGCGTGCGTGCGTGCGTGTGTGCGTGTGTGTGTGTGTGTGTGTGTGTCTGTGACCCCCATCGCCTTGGATGGGGATCTAAAACGTTTTGAGATCGCTCTGTTAAAACATTTACGTTTTTTTAGTTTCAATTCAACTTTTATTTTAACGGCACAATCTAGCCTTCTGGTGTAGGAAGCTACAGAATGAAGCCAAAGAAGAACTCTATCCGGTCGTACTATCAAACCAACAAATAGCGCTAAAGCCCATGTTTTCCAGCATTTCCCATGTAGGTGCTATTTCGGACTAGATAGAGGGGAATGCTATGAGAGGAATGCTGTTTGCACAGTGTTGTATGTGAAACCAGTGTGTATTAATATAAAATATTGCTATTTATTGTGTTTATTTATTCATGACTGGGAACTGCAAACTGAATTGTGCACTTCTGGGATAAATAAAGTTATCTGAATCTGATTTGTGTAAATGTTATCACGCGAATTTAGTCGCGCGCGTGTATGAGGAGAGACTTCCTCTTGTGACCGCTATGTTTATTTCTGCCCATTCTCAAACATGGCCAGTCTTTACGTGTTGTGGAATGACCAGAGACGCCAGACAAACCGACGCACTAAATAATACAGGCCTATAGATATCTACATAATATAATATATAATATCAAGGCCAAAAGCTGTGCCCAGTTGGCGTGCCATACACGAAGCTCACTAAAAGGTCTGGGCCATCACAGAGGCACCAGCGCCACAAAATACTACTATCCAACTACGTATCCAACTACGTTCTCATCTTCGGTCTACTTAGTTATTATGGTGGATTATTCCTAACCTGGCATCCATGTTTTAGCGATATTGCATGATGCATTGCTCACCCGACAAGCCCGAAAGCAACGACGCTCAAATGTTTCTCAATGAGTCAAGCACACTCTATTCCACAATCGAAATGCACGCCGACACATATTGCAAGACTTTTTATTTTTTTAATTTTCCAACTCTTAACAACCTTTCCTCTTATTAATTTGACAGTTCAAAAATCTCCCACTCTTCTCCGTATGATCTTGACACCAACGCATTGAAGTAACGTCTTTGGATGATGTAAGGGAGGGGGCGGGGCTGTTTTACCGGGGGGCGAGCACAAGCACACAGCAGCATCATGTATAACCTCCTTCTCTGGTTGATGGTGAACATTATATATCACACGTGTTGAGGAAGAACACATCAATTCATTGAGGAACCCTCACTCACACTGTACGAGGCTTCGCGTTTCTTGTGTGGTTTGAATCGGGTGCTTTTTGATTTACGGTGCAAAGTCTCTGATTGAGTATTTGGTTAAGCAAATGGTAAGTACAGCTGTTTTCTCTTGTTTGGAGCTAACTATTAGCATGGGTTGCATCATGTCCACCAGGGGCGTTTAATACTTTATCAGTTTCCCGCTGAATGCCTCTATTTGGTGTTGGATTGTCCTCCGCTTAGTCGGCTGTGTGTCTTTGACGAAATAATTAGAAACAATAGCCCGGGGCTTTTCTTTTGAATGAGACATTCCTCCAAAGCTATTGTCGTAGAGCAATAGGTCTCGCGCCCAAAGGTGATTTCTGACATGCAGAATGGAAGGAAGGGTTTGCGTTTACTTGGTTATTTTATCTTGTGCATAGACTTATGTGCATGCATTTACCTTTTGCGAAACCATCAGGGAAGGCAACACCATTGATAACCGTACTTCCTTTTTCCTTGTTGGCGGTTATGTTTGTTCACGTACCACTATCACATTTTAGTGTTTGAGAGGTAGACGTTTAAAAAAAAAAAAACTTCTATGTTAAGGTATAATTAATTTAATGTTATACTACCTAGTTTTCGATAAACGGTTCAATTGATGGACATCAGGTTAAATATTTTCCCCTGTTCCTCTAAACAATCTGATTTTGGTTATTCTAGTTTCAATTAAACAATCAATCAAAATGTCCAAAACCAGTAAAATACCTTTTACCCATCACCTTAACCAAATTTAGCAATATAACCAAAATAGCCTAGGTCTACTATATTACCGCCCGCCCACCCATCCTCCCATCTGTTATGCAACACCCCCCCCAATCCATCCTCCCATTTTTTTTAAATAATTTCCCTTTCGTCTTTCCAGACAACTTTGTGCGGTGCGATCCTTTGAGCCAGCCTATCTCCCTCATCGATTGGCCCTCAGTAACCTCCTCCTGTGTAACTGCTCTCCCGCCCCCGCCGCCAAGATGGTGGCCGGCCTGGACACGGTGTCCCAGAACAGCGGGGTGAGGTTGAAACAGGAGATCTCCCTCCTGCACGGCGTCTGCCTCATCGTGGGTAACATGATCGGCTCCGGCATCTTTGTGTCTCCAAAGGTAGGCTGAAGACGTGGCTTAGTGTGGTTCTCATGGTGTCGTGAGGCGCTTTGCAGTGCGGTAGTGGGGATTTTCTTTTGTGGGGGGACTGTATGACAGACGTCATCAAAAACAAATCCCGCGTGCACATGAACCCGCGCACAACTTCAGAAAACCCACCTGTTTAATAATAATGCTTCTTTCTCATTAGTCCATTTATGACAACAATATGCCTACCTACAGGTCTAGACAAACTCGTGTCACTCAACAAATGTATGGTTCAACTCAAAAATAACCACAGCTCCTAACATCGCCATGCTACCACCAGTTTACAGATAGGCTAGGCCTGAAGTCACGACAAACACATTGTCTATTGAACAAGACCAATAATTTGTCGAGGGTTATATTAGTAAAAAATTGCTATATGCAAAAACACAATGAAAGTCCAACATGAACACAAACAGAAGACGGTGCTGCCATAGTGATAACAAACGCCCACTACACCCCTGGCGCTTTGGATGCAATGCCTCATAATGTATTGGGGTCAGCTGGCTATTGACAGGAGAGCTACAAGATGGAACGCAAATTTGCATTACAAGTAGGCCTCGTAACAAATATGCATGTTTTCCACCTTATGGACTGTCCTATTCATGTAAATAGAGATGTATTGCTCTTCCATTTATCAAAGTTTATTTTTTTTCAAACCAACAGAAATCCCTTTCTCTACAGGATGGTAGCCGTCCGCTAAGCTAATTCAAGCCTCTCATTATGTCAGCTAGTACTGAGTTACCGTCCATTGCCACTTTTATCATCCAGTTCAGCCTCATGTCTCTGCCCTCACTCTCTGCGGCCGTCTCTCTGAAGGGGGTCCTCTTACACACCGGGTCGTTTGGGCTGTCTCTGGTGGTGTGGGCCATCGGAGGCATCTTCTCCGTGTTCGGAGCGCTGTGCTACGCCGAGCTGGGCACCACCATAACCAAGTCGGGAGCCTCGTACGCCTACATCCTGGAGGCCTTCGGGGGGCTCCTGGCCTTTGTTCGGTAGGTTGGCCTCCCATATCAACTCTCGTTTCAAGGTCACACTCGCCCCGACCCCGGCATAGGAATGTGTGTGCATACAGGAGGGATTCAATCATGTGATCTGTAGCGCCACACCTTTTAAAAAAAAAAAAAACTTTAAACCTTTTAAACTCGCACGTGCTAGCTCATTCTGATGTGTAGCAATAGGGGTTGACAGCTTTATTTGCCAAAGTCAGCTTTAAGCGCCGAAGTCATTCCTAGTTGTGATTTATTGTATGTGTGTTTTCAGTGAGTTTGTCTTGGGGCATTTACCTCTGCGGGTGCAACAGCCTCTGTTGCGGATGGCACTTGGCCAAATGTGTATTTGTTCTGTGATATGAAGGTATATAACAAAGCAGAGGTTCGTTTATCTGCTGAAGATTTCATAAAGTACACCTGTATGTGTGAGACAAAGTTACCAGACGAAATTGCCCAACGCCTAGTTAGTTATGTTGGAGAAGAACTGTAATTTGTCTGCAATTTGTTGATTATTATCTGGGACCAGGAATGAAAGATGATCCTATTCTCCAACTATGGAGACACAATGGGACTAGTGGTTATCCAATTAATGTTTTTTCCAAGCTGCTGAAACTGCTGCAGGGAAAAAAAATACTTTTAGGTTGTAGTATAGCATTAGTCTAGTGGCCAATGAATTGAAACGAAGTGTAATGATCCACAGAGCTGTTGGTCCGCTTTGATCTCTTGTCATCATGGCTCTTCACCTTTTCATTCCTTCGCCTTTCTTTCTGTCTTTCTTTCATGGGCCGGCTTCTGCAACTTTTTAGAGAGAAGTTGGGCGACATCTATAGCGATATATCGAGTATGTATTATGTCACCACTTGCTAGACAATTATTTTTATCACTAAAATAATGAGCAAACTGTATGGGTAATGCAAAATGTCTGACAGAAATTTACTCAACTGAGCAGAAGTTCATGGTTTGCCACTTCTCGTGAGGCCATGTCCTGTCAGAGGGATTTGACGCTGATTGATGTGGTGTTGTAGGTTATGGACGTCGCTGATGATCGTGGAGCCGGCCTGCCAGGCAGTCATCGCCCTCACCTTTTCCATCTACCTCGTCCAGCCCTTCTACCCCACCTGCGCCGCCCCTTACGACGCAGTCCGTCTCATTGCCGCTGCCATCATATGTAAGCCCCACGCCAATCTTAATGTTTTTCCAAAGCCACCCGCGGTGACTCTTTAGATACCAGTCTGTAGCCGACGGGCGTAAGGCGTCTTGCTTAAGGACGCCCTCACAGCCCTATGAAAACAAAACCGTGGACGGAATCAATGGTAAAACGTGGAATATTGAAAACTATAATTTGGCTGAAATTGTTAAAGAATTAATATCAAAAGTTGGCCTGATTATTGTAGCAACCTAAATGTTTAATAATAGTAAAAGTACAGACTAATAGGCATACATAAATCCGTTTTCGATCGTGCTGTTTGAGGAGTGAGGGGGGGTCACATCGTCAAGAGTCCTCTTAAACACTATAAAACTAACAAAAAATATGCGTAATTACAACTTAAAGTCCATGTGAAGAACAAAGAACAGCTCCATGTTATCAGAGCATTCCTCCTATAAATGACGAGCGATCAGCAGATTCAGAACGAGAATCTATTCAGGACTTACAGATAATTGTTCTACTGAATATGGTTCTAAACATCGTCATTGCTGAGCTGTTAACATGCTAATTATTATTCCAAAACTATAGGAGCTATTGTGGGGAAAGATATATTGTTATATCTTATTCAATTGTCAAAACGTTTTATTAATTCACAAAAGTATATCCTCTCTCTGATGAAAAAAAAATCCAGAATTCAGCTGGTAAAACACAGATTTCGGAAAAATCGAAATGGAATTTGAGAAAATATAAAACAGATTTCATGTGGCTCTATTTTATGTACACTGCAATAGATTGGCCAATAAAGGGAGTTGTAGTGCACTTCAAACATTTAGGGTGAGTGGTTCTGTTTCAGATAAGTTTGGTTATTTCCCGTTAATCTCAAATAATTATCTGTAATCTTGCCGTGTGACCTTTTTGATCTGCTCACGGGGCCAAAGTCTAGTATTTATTCTTGTCTAGACCTAAGAACCAACTGACCAAATGTGAAGCCACATTTGGTTTTAGGAATTCCTGAGCGCTGTGACGAACTAATACATAATCTTTCAAGTTATTTGTTTTATTGTTTATTTTATTGTTAAAATATGGAAGGAATGCTTCTGAAATATCTCAGTGAAATGTGGAATGGCTAGTGCTAAATTACTGGCAGTTGGCGCTAGAGGTGGTTGGTGTTAAAGGCAATTAAGATAAAGGTGTGAAATGTGCCAGGTCTCACGTCAGGACAGGCCAATACATTCTGCGACCAGACCATATGTTTAAATTCAACCCTTCTGTTCATGTTTTCGACAGAGTTAGCAATACACAGGTGCTACCGAAGAAATCTAGAAGTTTTTTAAATTTCACTGTATTTACCACAAACGCGTAAAATGATTGTGTGTGTGTGTGTGTGTGTGTGTGTGTGTGTGTGTGTGTGTGTGTGTGTGTGTGTGTGTGTGTGTGTGTGTGTGTGTGTGTGTGTGTGTGTGTGTGTGTGTGTGTGTGTGTGTGTGTGTGTGTGTGTGTGTGTGTGATAACAAGCATGAGCATATGTGCTTTTCTTGTCAGACTCAGCGGGTGTATCTCTTACCTACCCTCCCTGCCTTTTTAGTACAGTATATGCTCAAGAGTTGGACATTCTCTTGATTTACACTATGATGTACCGTGGCATTCAAATCGCCTTGCCAAAGTGTCAGGTCTTCTACTTTATTATATTGCTATTGGTAATGTCAAATAAATGAAAACAATTAAAAAAAAAAAAAAATGGAGCTTTCTGTGTTCACTTTCTATCCACCAGGGATTGTGTGTGGAATGGGACTTGACGTGGAGATCCCTGCTCTTAATCATGCCAGTGTGCTCCCTGCCTAAAGGAGGTCCCTGCCTGTAACAGCTGTGTTCCTCTGCCCCCCGTGCCCCAGGCTTGTTGACGTTTGTGAACTGCATGAAGGTGAAGTGGGGAGCAATCCTGCAGGTGGGCTCCACTGTGGCCAAGGTCCTGGCCCTCATCCTCATCATCATCGCCGGCCTGGTCAGGCTGGCCCAAGGTGAGCCCCCCCCCCCCCCCCTCTCAGCCTGCACCATCTATTTATAATGTCTCATTCTGTCCTCCCACTCATTCTGCCTTCACAGTTTAGGTTAGTTTGGTTTATTGTACTTCCCACACTAGAATACCACCCATTTATGTTACAAAAATAACATACAATTGCAGGGGGGGGGAACAGAATCACCCAGCAGGCTTAAGAGACCAAGAGAAACGACAAGATTCACTTGCAGTGTGACAGTATTACTGATGTTTCCATCTCTCGTACCATTTGCAATGCTTTTAACAATCTGATCCAAGAACCTGTTATTGGGTCAAGGGGAAATGAAAATGAAAGGAGGAAATATTTCCTAGCTGGATATATTACCTGGTGCATTGGCTATCCAGCGGGGTGGGTGACGAGACAGACTTGGTTTCGGAATGGATGGCAGCTAGGACATGACTTTCATCATTGCGATGGTTCAGGAAATTGATAAGAAGAAAAGTAATTCCAGTCTTGGAATTCCAGCAAATTAATCTTTGACAGACCCGAACAGAAATGTTTCTACTTCAAAATATGAGGTTGCATCATCTGTAATGTGTTGGTTAGTGGCATGATGTTGTGTAAAAAAACGCCACCTTTGGCTGACCATATGCTTTGGGTGTCCAGAAATACAAATCTAGTTGTAGCAATACAATCGTTTTCAGGTATAGACCAATCCAAGAGCTTAAAAACGTAACCACTTTTAATATTCATTACTGTTGTTTTGTTTTAACCTCCATTCCATCTCCTGTTGAGGACGAGATTGTTTAAAAACAACAAAACCGAATCTCGTCCGTCGTGTTGAGCTGGTTCTCCTGTCATTGCTGTCATTTGTTTTGCCTTTTTTATTTATTCAGATTCTCGTCCGTCGTGTTGAGCCGGTTCTCCTGTCATTGCTGTCATTTGTTTTGCCTTTTTTATTTATTCCGATTTCTTAACTCTCGCCTCACAGGACACCTTCCTATTCTAACTGGATGTTGTCCCTTCCATTGTGTTTGTGTGTGTATTCCCTACCCGTTCCCAGGTAACACCCAGAACTTTGAGAACTCGTTCAGGGGCTCAAAGCTGAACCCGGGGGACATCGCCCTGGCCCTCTACTCGGCCCTCTACTCCTACTCTGGCTGGGACACGCTCAACTACATCACCGAGGAGATCCGGAACCCAGAGAGGTGGGGACCGCTGGCCCAGGGCCTCCCCCCCCCCCCCCCCCCCGTCATGCACTAACACCCCATGGCTCTATCAGAGGTCCTTGAGCGATTGCTCGGAGGGAATTCTTGTTGAGACTTTTCATGGCTGCTTTGACATTTCTGTAGAGTTCTCTAAATCAGGGGGACGGGTAGGTTAGTGGCCAGCGGAGTGTTTGACCCCCAGCCGAAGGTTACTGGGTCGAATCACCAATGCCTGCGGCCTAACCCCCAGTCATCCATGAATTGCCTTTTCTGTACCTGTCGTCCATGTAACTGACCGTAAACGGAAGTAACGCATTCTCTGGAACGCTCGGTGTGTGGTCGGTGTGTGGCTGCTGATGACATCTGATAACAACCGTAGGCCAAAGCTTCTCTTCAACCGTTTCCCCCCTCAGGAATCTGCCCCTGGCCATCGGCATTTCCATGCCCATCGTCACGGTGATCTACATCATGACCAACATTGCCTACTACGTAGTCATGGACATGGAGACTATCATCAACAGCGATGCAGTGGCTGTGGTGAGACACGCACGCACGCGCGCACGCGCACACACTGCTCTTAATTAACAACCTCACAATTGGCCCCATCTGGTGATGTCCTCTCCTTCCTGTTGTTGCTGCTTTCAGTTCCTCTCCTGTGTGTTGTCTGCCCCCCCCCCCCCCTCCCCCCGGGGGCCATCTGGGCTGCACCAAACCGCTGCTCAGTCAGAACAGTGTGCGCTACGCTCAGGACTCTACGTGACAACGGGGAACCCTAACGCTGTTTGAGGGCCGAGCAGGAAGAGAGCCATTCGGGGGGGGGGGGGGGGGATGTGATTAGGGGTCGTGGGTAGGGTGGGGGCGGGTTGGTGGTCTCCAGTCGATGCGTCCATGGTTACCGGGCTCCTGGGTGGCTCTGGTTTCCCAATTAGAATGAGTGGAGCTGTAATTATCAGCAATCATTTCCAGTAGGCTGAAAGTCCCTCTAACGGTAAACCGCTTGACGTCAGTAGGAGACGGGTTCCATTACGACCGTGAGTTGCGTTTCCTCTCTCGCCACAAGTGTCTTTGCTGCAGACGGATAAAGGTCAGAAGTACAGTGCAAGTGTAATTCAACGCTTTCACATATTGGGCAACATGGGTACCCCGTGTGTTATGTCTGTGCTATACTTTTGGGTTTGTTCAATAACGAGCCTCCACATCCCATCAGTTTATTACAGCGTTCAGCGCCTTCAACTCATCCACAGACGATCAAGATGAAATGTGACACTCCGTTATGCATGACTGGCTATAAACGTTTCCCTATAGTCTGACGGACAATCGAGACGGTGTTTCCATGTAGAACGGAGGCGTTCTTCTTTTTTCTCGAGCTGTAACCTGAGAATGCTGAACGACGTGCTGAACTTCTTCTCCTCCAGACGTTTGCCGACCTGATTCTGGGTTGGGCCCGCTGGATCATCCCACTGGCGGTGGCCATCTCCTGCTACGGTGGCCTCAACTCCTCCATCATCGCCGCCTCCAGGTGACCCAGCGCCGGCGCGCCCTCTCCGACCCTCAATCCTTCCCTCTATCGCAATCGGCTTGAGGAGATAGTCAACGTTGTAACCTATTGATTAAAGACTCAATCGTCGATTTCAAGCGTTCTTTCCTCGTTTGAGATGAGTGACGTGGTGATGAGTCTATTGTGGACCGCTGATGACTATTAATGGGAACCATGATAAGGCCCTTGTTGACGATGATGAGATCCTCTTGATGATGTCGTTCTAAAAGGCCGCTTGTTGATCTTTATTGTTGGTTCAACGCCCTCAGGTTGTTCTTCGTGGGGTCCAGAGAAGGTCAGCTGCCCAAGGTCCTGTGCATGATCCACATCAAACGCTTCACACCCATCCCCGCCCTGCTCTTCAACGTCAGTGGTTCAGCCGTGGTTCAACGATGAATAAATCCAATACTTCGTTTGCATTTAGTTGTTCTGTCATAAACGGCCATTTGATCTTCACCTGATCAAATTCTCAAAACAAAAGTATTTTCTTCAAGTATAATTATTTACAATTTCAAACACAAATTATATTAACTAAAAAAAGTCCTGTGCTGTCGAAACTGAACAACTCCTGAGGTTATTTATTGTCGTTCCCTCCCTTCTGGTTTTGTGTTTTTTCCTTTGTATCCGTTCAGGGTGGCATGGCTCTGATCTACCTGTGCGTGAGCGACGTCTACCAGCTCATCAACTACTTCAGCTTCAACTACTGGCTGTTCATCGGCCTGTCCATCGGCAGTCTGATCTACCTGCGCAAGAAGTTCCCCGAGAGGAATCGCCCCGTCAAGGTAGCCCCCGCCGTCTGCTCCTCAAAGCAACGGTTCACCCTAAACATACAATGCTAGCCTTTTCCCCACATTAAGAACCGTCTCTACGTTCAAACCCCATCGTTGATAGACTGTACCTTCAAGTGGGAGTTGTTCCTTGTGAACGTCCAGCGGTCCCTCGGCTGTAGCTCTCCCCCTGGGCGCTGGGTCGGCCTGGACGGTCGGAGGGTGGAGAGGAAGCGTTTGGTTTACCAGTGATGAATGAGTGTGCCTTTAGCTGTTGGCCCACAAGGGTTACCCAACATTGGAAACGCAATGCTATCAGTCCCTCTGGGTCTGAGAGGAATCCGCCATATTAGTTTGTTGTCGTTCCGTTGGTCAGTTTGCTCCCTGCATATCCCCGTCCCAGCGACATCATTGGTCAAAATACATTTGAAGCGAACGAAAATTAAATGTTCACCCAGGTTTGAGCTTGTTTGCCATCAAAATCTGTTGGATTCACAAATGAATAGGATAGGATGGCACTCGTCTTCCTACTTTTTAATTGAAAGTCTAACAGCAGAAATGTCCACAAATGGCTGCGAGAGAATTAGTTTGAGTTTGTCGTTGCGTAAAGGAACCGTGCCAAAGTATTACCTTATCTTGAGTGACGGTCTAATGTTGCGGTTTCCGCATTGACGAGTTAACAGTCACGTAATCAACGCTTTGTACATCTGCCTCAATCTGGATGTAAGAAACAGATTAAATTGAGTATCCCTTAGTTACCAGTGTTTGTGATAACCCTGTTTAAAAGAACGGCGTTGGGTAACGCCGTTATTTATTCAGTAACGGGATAATCTAACTAATTACAGTTTCCATTGTTACAACGCCGTTACCGTATGTTAAATGCGGTGCCTTACTATTAATTGATTGAATTGAACTGCGTAATCCGAACGCACCCCTGGGTTAACAACGAGATAAGCGATTCTGATTGGCTAAGGCAGAGTCATGTTTCATGGTAGCCATCGGGTTCGTCTCCCAAGTGACGCGCATTTGTTTGAAGTGCGCGCAACTAAATATTTTGTTTTACTCGCTCATATTTATTTCAAGTTATATTTTTCTTATATTTTTGCTATAAGGTCTTCTGGAATGTCAGAAAATGTTCAGTATTAAATTTTGTAATAGATTTTTTTTGTTAAAGCAAGACAGTGCATCCCTGGTATTATCGTGTTAGTTACTTTGTAACGCGTCGCACACAACATTGTCTCCCGGTCACACGGTAACGTCAAAATCCATACTTTAGCGCAAATTCACACCGGTTTATTTCTATAGCGTTTACACCGTACGCCCCTAGTTGAACTAGACTGTAGGAGGCGGTGGTGGTGGACTTGGCGTCCACAGGAGGGGCTTCTTAAGCCCGTCAGTCAGACACGGTGCTTTTTACTCGGAGCACGTGCGCCTCCATAGGCGGGGGACTTTCGCCGTGCCGCTTTGCAATGGCAAACTCTTGAGACGGCGCTTACTCGCCGAAGATTTTGTTGCCAATTTTTTTTGAGTATGTAGCGCAGTGTCACCGGTGCGCTGCAGGTCCTTAACCGCATTTATTGTGTAAAGTACTTTCTGCAAATAACTCTGTGGCCCCTCGACTAATTAGTCTAGACTTGTCTAAATCCACTAGATCGTTGGAGCTTGGAGGGGATTTGTTTTCGCCGTTCACTCATGCACTTCAGCATCAACATGTGTGGGTGTGGTTTTGCACTAGGGCTGCCTGATCTCTGTGATCGTCCGGTACAGCAGACGTTCACCTGTATACTTTCAGTTTTGCTTTGGATACAAATATTTCCATAGAGTGCAAGATGGGAGGTTTCAGTAGAGGAATGTACTTGGATATTGGATATTAGGGATCGTCCTTTCCCTAGTGCCTCCGTCACTACACCATCTAGGGCCCTTTGAATTCCGGGATAACGAAAACGCGGACGGAATCGGAAACTAAAAACGGAATCTACTGATAATATATATATATATTTTTATTAAGCAGGAAAGTATTAAAAGTAACAAAGTTACAATTTAAAACGGGCCTGTCTTAGTAAAATAACTGATTTCCAGCAGGTTCCTGTTCTTCAGCACATATAACATGTAACAGGGACAAGGCACATCACACGTCACATTTACAATATGCAGCGGAATGCAGCAGAATTCGCCATTATTTTGATGAAATTCAGTTTCGAGGGAAAAGGGAAACAACACAGGTGACATTAACGTCACTGAATGTTTAGCAGTCACTCCCACAACAATGTTAAAAAGAAATCCCCGGTCCACCACGCAAACGATAGGTCCCGCTCCTAACAAGAAGCCGAAGAAGAAGTTGAAGCGCTCGTAATTCGGTTCTAACCCCAAATTCGGAGCCGAACAATATCCAAAACACTTCTATCACTCAGGTGATCAGCTGTTTTGTAGAATATGTCAACATACTATCGATTGGCAACGCAAAGATACGTGCGATGACCGCTTGAAGTCCAAAATCCATATAAAAAACAATAAACGCCGTAGCCAGGGCACGCCCCTCAGGGGTTGACACTAACGGTTGCCCGCTTGCCCGGGGCAAGTAAAAAAAATGTTTGGGCAAGTCGAGATTTTTTCTGGTTGCCCGAACGGGCAAGTGGATTTTGGGTGGATGTTAATATAAAAGCTATTTATTCAAATGTTTTTAGAAACTGCAGAACAACCTTTTGTTCCTCAAAACCACACAAAATAGAAGTATTTGCAATTGATCAGCGCGCTGTCTTCTCTTCTCTCGGAAAGCGAGTTAACAGACACGCATCGCTTCAGTGCGAATATAGCCACGCCTTCTGTCACTCACTCGCAGTGCGGTCTCTGGCAGTGATTCGCTAAAGGTTAGCCAACACAGCTAGCATCTCAAGTGCAGCACCTCCGCGAACGGTTTAGGTAGAAGTTAAATGGAGTAGTGATGGAGGAGTGCAGTTTGGAAGTACTTTGGATTGAGGCAAATTATCAAGGAAAGTCAAGAACACGGTTTTGGGTTTCATAACTGTGCACATGCACACAGCAATAGCGATCTTTTTCACGAAATTGGACCCTCACAAACTATATATTACATGAAAGCTGAGCCTCCACTTATTCCAACAGTCCAAACCATATCATTCTGTGACTAAAACTCGCAAATAACAACTTAAGAAGAAACGTCCCCAAGTATTACCTTTGTGATTTTTGTCCACAAAGTTGATTCTGATCTAATAAAACCACCATAAACAGATTATCCAGTATCTGGGCCAAATTTTGCAATTTAACATGGTGTTTTCAATCAATGAATAAGAGAAGGTTTCTTAGGAAAATTCGATTCAATCAGAAAACATATTCTTCAGCGCAATCTAGTGGCCATATATTTATTTGCGAGTGTTTGGCTTGGTGCATTCGATTGCCCTGAACTTTAAATAGAGGTGTCAAGTGTCAAAATTGTAAGATATCTACCTTTATTTGTGTCTCATAGTAAGACGGCGCTCCCAACTGATAACGACCAACTGATACTGATAATTATTTCAGGTGGAAATGTTATCTTCCACTTATGCTGTGTTCCATGGCTTTATTAACCAAGTATTATCCCCATTGAATATTTCACTTGCACAACAATCTTTCTTTTGGCCCAAAGATGACATTATTGCCCTTGCAGTTGTGGAGATATAATCTATTTACTTTGGTTATGTTCTTTCCTGAAAAAAACTTTTCCCCTGATATCAAAAATGGTATAGAATATCGATCTTTTTCCAGGAATAGTATTGAAGTTAGAAAATCCAGTATCGTGACTGACAACCCTACTAGAAACGCTATTGTGATTATTCAGTTAGAGCTACAAGAAACTTGAAAGTTAAAAAGACATATCTTTGCTACTACCTCTGACATTTAGTCATGTACATTTGCATAAAATCATGCAGGTCTACATATAACTTGGCGATAGCTTTAATAGGTTGGAACGGTGGACTGAAATCACTTCATGGCACGATGTGACCGCTCGATAAATAAGTGAACTAAGAGAAGTTTGTTATTTTTTATGTGTGGAAGCTAACATTCAGCTTCAGTCTGAGCTAGGATGATTTTTCTGAGCCCCCCCAAAACCAGGCCGGGTGCCTGGCAAAAAGAGGCCCGTTCACGATTCTGATTATAATTTGGGCAAGTGAACATTACATTCGGGCAAGTTGAACCTGACCTGTACTTGCCCGATGGGCAAGTGCTTTTGAAACCTTAGTGTCAACCCCTGCCCCTTCAAACAACAATTTGAGTTTATAAAAAAAGAGTTTATAGGCACTTTAATATTTGTCATGTTTTTATTTGAAGCACTAAAAACTTAAATTGTATTCGTTCGCACTTATTCGACACTCGTTCTGATGATTTTAATAGCTTTAAGTGTAAAAACGGAATTCATGAATATTAAAACAGATAAAAACGGAATTTGGAAAGAAAAAAAAACGGAATTTGGAAAAATATAAAACAGATTTCATAGGGCCCTAACTATCTATCGACCCTGCACATAGATTTTCCTGACATGACATAACTGATCATCATTTTACTTAATTCAAATGTTGTAGCTGTGGGTTAGGGGTAACGAGTCCCCCACAGTCCATAGGGCCTTGCAGCGACCACGGTTTGATTCCAGCCTGTGATCATTCTGTCACTTTCTTTTTCTCAAGCCACTCTCACTTGTCTCTTCAATGTCCTGTCCAATGATCAGAATGTGTCGTATTGACTCCCCTGTGTGCCCTTCCTCCCCCCCCAGCTGAACCTGTTCTTCCCCGTGGTCTACTGCCTGTGCAGCGTCTTCCTGGTGCTCATGTCCCTCTACAGTGACCCCATCAACTCCCTGGTGGGCATCGGCGTGGCTCTCTCCGGCGTACCCGTCTACTTCCTGTGCATCCACCTGCCGGCCAGCTCCAGACCGGCCTTCCTGAACAAAGCCATAGGTAGGAGGCCCCAACTAGAAATCAGTGCCTGTCGACGTCGACGGAAGGAATTTGCTGCCGAAACCAAAGTATTTTCTTACCGTCACCGCAGTCTGCGGCCGTTTAACAATATACACGAAGGACTCACACATTTAAAAAAATATACCACACATGGCAGCTTTACTGTAAAAAAAATTGCATTATGGCCAGTTAAAAAAAACAGATTTTGTTTCAGGTATTCTAGAGCCTTAATGGAAATTGTTTTAGTGTATCACTGTTATGAGTTTTAGACCACCTAGAAGGAGGGATGTGGAGAGATGTTGAAAGGGGCTAAGGATATTCTGCACGTACTTTGCAAAACTGAAAGCCTGCCTTAAGTAGTAAGGGGTTTAACCCACATTTCAAAAGACCCTGTGTTTTATGCCAGAAATCCTGTGTGAGCAGTCATGAACACGGCCTCTGAACCTGCTCCTCAGTGGTACATTGCACTAGTTGAAGACGCGTGAGAAATCACCTGACCATAAATTCTCGTTGCATCAAGTATTGATTTCTTGCAATGTCCTTTTGTCAACTAAATGATCTTATTATTGTACGTAACTTGTTCTGTTTATTGTGTACTGACTGTACTAACCGTTGCTCCTTGTCCTCTGTCCCCTGCCCCCTGCCATACCTCGGTCAGATTCCTTCTCCCGGCGCACACAGATGATGTGCCTCTGCTGCGAAGCCTCCCCCGATATCGACCTTGACAATCTGGACCCAGATAAGATTCGATGAGAGGATTACGAATTGAGGAAGGAGTTTGGAGAGGCCATTAACCAGAGAAGCGGATGTGATGTGAACGTGGCTGAAGGAGCGATCCAAACTTGAGTTGAACATCCAGTAGGAGGCCTGCAAGGATTCACACAGGACTGGCTGTCAATCACAGATTTGCACTATCCCACACGGCCGTCTGGCTACAATGTTTCTGAGGCTTCGCAGCTGTGGATGTATTTATGTATTTGCAAGACTTGGACAGTGAGAATTCTTGTGATAGTTTAACGAATGCTCATCACCCGAGCTTCAACAGGGCGCTTTCGACTCAACACAGGATGCCGTATACATTGGATTCTATTTTTGTGATTGTTGTGCAATCAAAAAAAAAAAGGTTTTTAACTATTAAAAAGATGTTGACTTTCTAAATGTTTATTTAATAAAAAGTTTACAGCCCCAACGGCAGATGATGCTTGATGAAAGCCAATTTGAAAACCAGTGTAAAACTGTTTCATCCAGTATACTTTTTGTTTTTACCGTAGCAATTCTTGGAGTTAATCTTTTTGTACTTTCATTGCAAATCTGTAGGATTTAGAGTTCATGAAGAACATGGCATTCCATTACGGCTCAGTTTACACGTTCAGGATTTATATAATATCATAAATTGCCTTTATCACCAATCAGCACTCAAAAACTTGATTATAGAACTAGACAACATGCTTGCCCTGTTCTGTATTCTTTATTTGTATGGTATGTTTTGATTTTACCTTGTTGAAAACCTAAATATGTATCTATCTCTAAAGGTTCATCTTGTACAAAGCTTCCTCTACACCCACGTTCCTGCTCAGCAAATGTTCATCTTCCTGTGTTCAGCTGATGTGCAACACCTTGTAATGACCAAATGTTTCTCTGTGGGATGGGGGCCACTCGTGTTTGTTTTAATATAAAAGCAAAATATTTCATGTTTTTGTACACGCTCATTGAGAACGATTACAGTGTAAGTGGTTTGATAATTTATGTTTGTACTTTTAGCTAAAATTGTTCACCTCTTTTTGATAAGACTATACACGTGGCACACGTTAGGCGAGTTTCAGATCAAGCATGCGTTGCCTCGCATAACATAATGCATTCTGGGGTCAAAATGTCAGAAATGCTGGCGATAACTTCCTATGCGACATGCCACATGACTTTAAAAACTCAAGGGAGCTCCCTCCATCTGTATTTCTGTGCATATGGTCTCAAATAAATGCGGACCTAATACGAGAGCTGGTAAATTGTGAAAAATGATTTAGACTAATCAGACAACACGGTTATGTTATATACCCTAGAGCAGGGATGGGCAACTGGCGGCCCGCGGGCTGCCAGTTGCCCAATCCTTGCCCGCGGGCCGCCAGTTGCCGCCAAAAAAAAAAAAAAATTTATCGAGTTACAGAAAACTCGGTCAAGAAAGATGAGAATTCATAGAATTGAAAGGCAAACCCATGCGTCTAGTTTGCTTAGAAACGATATCAGTCATTAAAGATATCCACTTAAATCGCCACTGCAATGAATATCATGCTTGTTGGGTTTGAGTTCATTGAGTTGTTGCACTTAATGTTGGGCCACGTTTTTCAGTTTTGTGACATTGAATAATGATGTATGTGAGCCCTTTGCAACGATAGAAATACTGTCCATTCATATGGCTGTTTGAGCATGGAAAACATGAAATGAATGTATGTTGGTTCAATTAACATACCGTACATAGGTTATGATTCTGGAAGATTTTTTAGGTAGTGGCCATCCCCAAAATGCACCAGAATACAGGAAATCATATCTACCAAATTCAAAATTGTGTAGCTTCTCTCAGCTCACGTTTAGTTGAAGTGTGCAGTCATGTGGCCCTCTGATGGTTATGATGAAAAATGTGGCCCTCTTTATCATGAAAGTTGCCCATCCCTGCCCTAGAGTATCTGTGGTATAAAGGCTGGGACGAATTTCGAATTATAAATAGGTAGGCCTACAATCCATAACGTTAGCTCTCTGGCTTATAGTTTAGCGGACTAGAATACCTCCCGTTGCCAAGTCTTACTGGAGTAATGAACAACGTTTCCGTTGTATAAGAGCCTTACGGGAGGGTAAAAATTTGTTCCCGATTTTAGTCAAACCCTCAGGCATTACCAGGGAAACTAAATTATGGCATGTGAAAAATGTATATATGGATTGTAAAACGCATGAAAATATAAATGAATGAACTTAATTTATTTTCTTTGGCAAGTGACCATGGTATAGGCGGGATAATGCCCTTCGAGGTGTCCAAAACATGTTTGATCGATCCTAATTAAAGGCTACTTTTATGAGGGAGATGAACTCAAACAGAGTATGCATTTAATAAGCATGCAATACGAATAAGAAAAAGCATAATTATTAAAGTATTTTAATTGTTTTATTATGTTGGCAAGCAAGAAGCAGAATAAACGGGATAATCACCTTAAGGCAGGGCAATAAACAGTTTGATATGCCCGGCTCGTGGAAGGTCTCGTGGACGGCATTTTAAAGTGTTTATTGCCCTGCCTCTCGGTCATTATTACCCTTTACAATTTACATAGTCACATTCATTATTCGATATTCTACGTGACTTCGACTATTCGACGATCGTTGCCCATCCGTAGGCTACTTTATAGGTCCATGTCTGAAACACGCCTATTTATACAGTGTGAAACTATTTGCATAACTGCAAGAATGCAATGCAAAGTTTGAGACAGTGTGGTTGGTTATGGTTAGAGTTTTGTCAGAACTGATGCAGAACTTTTAATTTAGATTTCAATAAAGCGTTTTTAGTGAAATGGTTCAGGCCTATGGACTTTTGAATCTGAAAGGATTTGTCTTTATCAGATTTATCTTGAGCTTTGCTTAATTTTTCCCAGATTTAGAAAATAAACATCCCTCCAAAGTGCACTACAATTTCAATGTCAGTTTTTTGAAATACATAAAATTTGGATTAATATATTCAATGAAAAATATATACTAATTTTTATGACTCCTAACCAGTCATATTTCACATCACGTATATTGGGCAGAAAGTGCGCGCACCGAGAGCAGTTGAGGCTCGAACGTTCCTTTTCAACTGCAGTAACAGCAGCTCTGTAGGTACGAGCTAAAAATCCGGGGAAACTGAAGCAACGCTCGAGCTTAATCAGGAACAAGTGAAGCACGTTTTTAATCAGCAAAAGTTGACAAACGGCACCCCATACAGGCCTCCATGTGACGGTGTAGGCACTTCCGACGTGTCTAAAGCTGCCACTAGAGGGCGATATCTCCTCCGCAGCTAGAGACAAGGGTTGTTAAGCCCTTTGAGGTGCTCTTATATCGCTGGGCTGTGTCAAGAGATGTACCAACCAGTTGTTCCACTGTCTTTCGGGCAATCCACAAACCAAGGTCCTGACTCCCTGGGTCCTGGATTTTCAGCCCTGCCTGCTTCCACCCCTACCCCAGCCCCTCCCCTCACGCTAGATGCACAAGCGTCAGGTTTCACCGGGCGCCAATGTGCACACATTTCAGCCCCCCGCCCCCGACGGTACAGGTGCGCGCTCTCTCTCTCTCTCTCCCTCTCCCTCTCCCTCTCTCTCTCTCTCTCTCTCTCTCTCTCTCTCTCTCTCTCTCTCTCTCTCTCTCTCTCTCTCTCTCTCTCTCTCTCTCTCTCTCTCTCTCTCTCTCTCTCTCTCTCTCTCTCTCTCTCTAGGGGTTAAGGTTCCACTGACTCATGCATTAAAGATGAAGATAGGTAGGGGGGAGTGGGGGGGGAAGCCGAGAGAGCCACAGATCCACCTTGTCGGCCCTTCCCTTCTTTTCCCAGCACCGGAGCCACTTCTAGTAGCAGAACTCCCCTCATGCTGGTTCGCACCTTTGCTCCTTCTCCCAGTGCTGGATCCGGGCCGGCGGTGACGCTCTTCTCCCTGACCCCCAGCAGCAGGCTCTGTGCCGGGGTTAACTCTGGGGAGGTGGGGCCTGCCGGAGCCCGTGGATGGACGGGGTGAGGCGGGCAGAGTGTGACCGGGGGACAGCCTGGCGGCATGGAGCTCCGACGACGCCTGAACTGGATACGCAACAGACCATGGAGGCCCCACGCGCGCCTCAGGGAGTTCAACCGTGAGTGTGTGTGAACCCCTGTACGGTTTTGGGCGGTTTGTGTGTTGTTTTAGCTGAGTTTGGTGCGGTACATGTGTTTTATTGGGGGGTGGGGTTCAAGCTTGAATGGGCTTTGATGAAACCAGTGAAACCACAAAACGCTTTATCACATATGGTACCTTCCATGTTCTTCTTGTTATTAGATAGAAGAGAGTACAGATTGGTGTTAGCTTTGTTTAGTGTGTGTGTGTGTGTGTGTGTGTGTGTGTGTGTGTGTGTGTGTGTGTGTGTGTGTGTGTGTGTGTGTGTGTGCGTGCGTGCGTGCGTGCGTGCGTGCGTGCGTGCGTGTGTGTGTGTGTGTGTGTGTAAAATAACATGGATGCCAGTGAGCAAAGCACGTCCATTAAAATGCAAGTAAGGTGATGAGGCGGGTCGCCTGTCGTTGGTCTTCTTGCCCCCAGCAGTCCTGTAGGCTAGTCCTGATGGAAACGTTCTGTGTGCTCTATGGACCTTATCACCGCTGGTGTGGCAGTCAACAATCTGTCTTAAACTCCTAACAACCCACTCACTGCAGATGATGTAGAATACACTACAAAGTACTTTAAATGAATAAAGCCGAATACAACATGTCCCTGGAGCTTTGAGACTAGAGTGCCAACAACTCAAATATGATATAATGGCTGATGCAGGGCTTGCACGTGTTGTGTGTGCTTGTTTGACTTGACAGTCCGAATTTCCTGTCAGTTCAGTTCAACAAGTTAGATGTGTTAGCCTCATACATTATTACATGGATATTTGTGTTGAACCCACACAAACCTTACAACCTTGTTCTCATAAGTGTTAACTGCCAACTGCAAAACTAATTCTTGACATAAACCATAATCACAACCATGACAATACTGTAGCCTGTAGGCCTACCTCCTGGCTACATCTTGTCAAACTGCTCTGTAGAAGAGCCTCAGCGGACAGTGCAGTGGTCTACCTGACCAGAGCTGACCGGTAAATATTTAATTGAAACGACATCCACGAAGGATCACGTTTTGGGCGGGAATGGATTACAACACGGTTGAATGTTTATCTGCTGACTCCTTTGGTCTGAGTTCAAACTACAAAGGCCTACACACATTAACATATGCTTTTTATATATTCTTTTTGTGAAAAAATAGGCCGATGTTCTCATTAAACAAGGGAAGTATCTGTTATTAGTCTGTCAAAAATATTTCTGAATTTCATGTCTTCTGTAAACGGCTCAGTTGGCTTCAGAACAGAATATACCCACAATATCTGTGTTATTGGCTGTATATGCCCTTACTTGAACTAGATATGTATATGGACATATCTAGTTCATATACACAGTAAAATTGCATTGCAAATTGCAAAACTTGCATACACAACCACAACATACTCAAACTGATGTAAAAAATTAGTTTGACTAGGACGTTATTAGGGCTTTTAGAACACAGCCATCGAACGATCTTCATTGTTTTTAAACACACCAGGATGTCAAATATTAATGTGTAGACTATTCTGGTTACTGATTCTACCTTCAAAAATAAAAACACTGGTCAAGGCTGCATTAGATGGCAACATGGAACTATATAAAGAGAGGAATCTGTTGTTCCAGGGGTTGACACTAAGGTCAAAAGCACTTGCACGTCGGGCCAAGACAGGTCATGTTTGACTTGCCCGAATGTCATGTTCACTTGCCCAAATTAAAATCAGAATCGTGAACTGGCCCCTTTTTGCCAGGCACCTGGCCTAATTTTGGGGAGCTCAGAAAACACATCCTAGCTCAGACTGAAGCTGAATGTTAGCTTCCACACATGTACTTGTTCTTCTTTGTTTACTTATTTACCGAATGGTCACATTGTGCCATGAAGTGATTTCAATCCACAGTTGCAACCTACTAAATCTATCGCCCAGTTATATGTAGACCTGCATGCTTTTATCTGGATTTTATGCAAATCTTAATAACTAAATGTCCAAGGTAGTAGCAAAGATGTGTATTTTTTAACTTTCACGTTTCTTGTAGGTCTAACTGAATAATCGCAGTCGCGTTTATGTAGTGTTGTCATGATACTGGATTTTCTAACTTTGATACTATAGCTGGAAAAACATCGATATTCAATACCATTTTCGATACCCCTGGAAAACTGTTTTCTTTTCATAAAAGAACTTACCCAAAGTAAATAGAGTATATCTCCAAAACTGCAAGGACTATAATATTACATCTTGGTGCCAATAGAAAGATTGTTGTGCAAGTGAAATATTCAATGTGGATACTACTTTATGGCATAAGTGGAAGATTATATTTTCACCGGAAATAATTATCAGTTGGTCATTATCAGTTGGTAGCACTGTCTTACTATGAGACACAAACAGGTAGATATCTTATAATTTTGACACTTTTGACACCTCTATTTAAAGTTCAGGGCAAATATAATCGAATGACCCCAAGCCAAACATTCTCAAATACACATATGGCCACTAGATTGCGCTGAAGAACATGTGTTCAGATTGAAGGCAATTTACCCTTTTCCTAAGAAACCTTCTTACTCATTGATTGTAAACACAATATTTAGTTGCAAAATTTGGCCACTGGATTATCTGTTTATGGTGGTTTTATGAGATCAGAATCAACTTTCTGGACAAAAATGACAAAGGTAAAATTCCTTTTTGGTTGTTAAAAGAAAAGGGGAAGATTCTAATTAAGTTGTTATTTGAGAGTTTTAGTCCCAGAATGATTATGTTTGGAAATTTCTGTCTATCCAGACACCATCTTGCTTCTGTGTCGGCCATCTTGGATCCCTCAGGTGACCATAATCAAGGCCAATCAAGGGAGCCACTCCCACATTATCCAACAGTAGGATCGTGACAATATCGACAAAATAATTTGACTGTGTGGAAATATTGCAGAGTTCAATAAACATGAATGCTTGACACCATAAACATGAGGTAGCTGTGGATTTGTTTGTACAGTATAGCAATGTTCTTCATGCATGTCTTTTGTTCGGAATATCACTTTCTTCATCTTCGCAAAACAGTTTGAAAATCCCTGAGGTTTGGATTTTAAGAATAGACTGCAATGTTTGCAGAATTGGAACATGGGCAAATTTGTCTGTTACAACGACTTGATCATATATTCCAGTAGATCGGTTTCTTCTATTTTCAAATCTGAGTACCAAGTACTTATTTAGCATGGAGGCTCAAAACCATCCAGAGGAGCAATGCTACATCAGCGACCAGAACTTCTCCTTGTCAGACTGGTGGAGGGCCGAAAGCTAGAAGAGATGTATCAATAAGGCCTGAGATTACCCTGACTGAAGGGCAATGCAAGGAGGCCATGTCATTCATGAAAAATAACATATCCCTGAGGGTTGGATTTTCCAGAATAGAATGCAATGTTTGCAGAATTGGAACATGGGCAAATTTGTCTGTTGCAACGACTTGATCATATGTTTCAGTAGATCGGCTTCCTCTATTTTCAAATCTGAGTACCAAGTACCTTTTCAACAGGTTGAACATTTTTCAATTTTTTCTCAAAAAATACGTTTAGTTTTGAATCTGTATTCAGTGAGGAAAAAGGATTTTCAAGTTTTTAAACAGTTCTACTTTTTCTTTAGAACCAGTATTCTGAGAAGCTAAGCATTTCAAAGCTGCATCTTTGGCTTGAATCTGCACTTCGAGTACTACCTCTTCCATATTTGACACAAAATAATTTAAAGTAGACCGGCCTACACCAGAAACCTGAAGATGTGCGATAGCAGATGCACACATATCATGAATACTCACGTTGGATACTGGCACGACTTGAGAGCCACTAGCTGATACTTCAAAATGTTGTGACGGAGCATTAATTGCAACATCAGCACTGTAAACAATATCATCCATGTCAACTTCAGGCTCAATTTCCTTAGCATGTTCTGAGTTTAAGGGGCAACTCACACTAGGGCCGCGGCCCCGTACCCGAGCTCATTTGCATACTAAAGTCTAGAACGTTTGGCTAGTGTGACCCCGTCATCCGTATTCCAGCACGGAACAGCCCCTTGGCCACGGCACACTTGGGAGAGGTGTGCCGTGGTCAAAGTACAGATGCTAATGAGATGACGCGCGGATACGCAACGTGAGCTGGATGACGTGGTCCTTGCGCGACCCTTCTTTCTTTATAGGTCCATGCCCTTCTTCCCCACAACAATCATTTTAAACAATGGCGGCAAGCGGTTCACGAGTGGGTTTACGTTGTTGCGATAGTGAGGTCGAGTGTTTACTTGAAATTTGGGCCAACGACAGCATTCACGTTGTTGTTCTCCATTGTTGTTATGGCGGCAAGGACGCTTGGTGATGACGTATTTATCGTATTATGACGTGATGACGTATGTATGAAGGAGCAATTGTGCCCAGGCCACGGCCTTTGGGAACAGTGTGACCACGGGCCAGCGGGGGGAGTGGGGAGGGGGGGAATCATGCTGAATCTTCCTGCAACACGGAACAGGCAAACTTGCCTAGTGTGAGTGTGCCCTAAGTGTTTTTTAAAACCAGAAAAAGTTCCAAAACATGACATCTACTTGAGCGCATTTTAAGCGCAGTGACTTTCCTGAACATGAACCATAAATCAATCTTATATGCCTGATAAACATGATGACGCTCACAAAATGGGTCTGGCAAACAAAAGATATCATCCCCATTCTGAGTTAATTTATACACAAACTACTGTAGCAGTCTAGCGCGAATCTCTGCGACACGAGGGCTCTCCTGGACTTTGCCTATGGGTCTGGGGTCTGTACAAAGGTGTACATGTTTTGAAGCATCTGATTGTGCATGATACCAAACACAAAATGTGTCTTAAAGAGTTCGTCGAAAGCTCCAAGAGAACTGGTTGACCTGCAAGGTATGGCCTGCTTGTCAATCACGATGAAGAACTCACAGATGGGCTCTGGGCTAGACGGCTAAATATGTCTCTTTCCCCTGCTTGTCGTTGAAATATCGCAAATTTTATTGTAGATTCCGCAAGTTCAATATAGATTATAGCTTAAAAGTCGAATGAATGAGTACTTATGTCCTTTCGATTTCTTACAGTTTGGGCCGTTGTTGGCCGTACACGCTAGCATTCTGCTAATGAATGCTGATTGGTCAGGGACGGACTTGCGACTGATTACGACCAGAGACCCCTCTTGCATCTGAAGCTGAAGCACAATCAGAAACTATCTTAAGTTGGACTTTCCGTCGAAGTTATTAGTATTTTTGCGTACTGTATTTAGATTTTCCTGCAGGCCCTTTTATTTTTTATATAGTTATGTATGGTGAAAGTACATGGGCATAAATGGAATTTCTTCCATTTCTTGTGTTCAATGTTCAATGTGTTATATACATGGTAGGTACGGTATGACAACCTTAAATAATACAGTCAATGTCCCACTCAATATCATTTCATCTGTCAATGTCTATTTTTCGAAAATAGAGAGAGTTTAAAAAATAAATGCCTCGTAAATGTGCAATGAAAAACTGCTCTAACAGTGGAAACGGATTGCCGTCTTTTCGCTTCCCAAGGACAGAAAAAAGTAACGTCCTGCAAGTAAGAACTGTATGAATGGCCCTAGGCTACCTGAGGCCGCTCCTGGGACGCTGCTGAGACGTTCCGCAGCGCGCCCGATGGAAATGGTTTCATTGATAACATGCTTTCCCATGTTTCACGTTTACTCTGGGGATAATTAACAGATTGGTCTCAGAAGATCTTAGTGGTCTAGAAGGCATAGTTGAAGCATATCGGTTAAATATTTTGGGCCTAAACCATGTAGGGATTTATAAGTTAGCAACATGATTTTACGATCAATTCTCTGACCTACAGGAAGCCAATGTAACGATTTAAGAATTTGTGTAATATGTTCAAATTTTTTGGTCTTTGGTAGAACTCTAGCAGCATTATTCTGAACAAGCTGAAGCGAGTTTGTTTTGGGAGACCTGTAAGGAGACCATTGCAGTAATCAAGCTTACTAGTGATAAAGGCATGTTCAAGTTTTTGTAAGTCTTTGGTGGACATGAGCCCTCTAAGTCTTTTTTTTCTTTACCCATTTACTAGGCCTACCCCTTTCTCTGTTTTGAACCAATATTTAATATGCAATATAGTGTAAGCAGTTATCATCTTCGTTATTATGCTGCTATGTTTTTATATGTTGTTGACATATTTGTTCCAAGAACCGCCAGAAGGGGGACTCCAAACTGAACTGTAAGCACTGTTACTGCTATCTTCTTTCATACAGGAGAGACACACACACACACACACACACACACACACACACACACACACACACACACACACACACACACACACACACACACACACACACACACACACACACACACACACACACACACACACACACACAAGTGGTGCTTAAAGGGAACCAAGGTGGTTTCTCCCCATCTAATTTGCTTTTGTGTTCGATAGTGAAAAGCGTTACTTCCTGGTGTTTGCCACACCCTAAACAAACACAGCGTGACTAGAGTGCCGCTCTTGGTTATTATTATTTTTTGAACTACTGAATTTTAAATGAACATCTGTGTATACAGCTATAATAATAGTCAACATTAATTAACATAATATTCGCTGATTTTAAGACTTTTGAAGAAGTTCAGATGCCTTTATATGCGGAGACCAGTTTTGCTCTGCCGAGTGCTGAGTCAGTCAAAGATTTTTCCAGATTGTATTTTTTATCTGTGAACTTCTCATCATCCAATGCTGTCCTTTTCCTCCCCTTCTTGGTTCTCCCTCCCTCCCTCTCTCCCTTCCTTCCATTACTCACCGATACATGTTGTGTATAGGTGTTCCTCTCTTCCTCTCCTTGGCGCTCTCTCTCTCTCTCTCTCTCTCTCTCTCTCTCTCTCTCTCTCTCTCTCTCTCTCTCTCTCTCTCTCTCATGCATTATTTATCTTTATTTTTTTAACCTGATTGAAGTATTTTTCTTTCCCTAGCAGATTTTTGTACTGTTAATGCATAATAATAAAAAAATAAAAAGATAATTATATATGTATATATTTTTTACATTGGTAGTTAAGGCGGCCGCCTTAACCATACTGTGCTGGGGGAAACACTGATATCTGTGTCGACATAATGTCTGTCTTTAACGTCGTTCATCATCACCATCAAAACCAGCTTCATGATCTTTTCAGTTTCTCCAGCTGTTTCATTATGAATAAGATATTATAACATTATAACATTGATTATGTTAATATGGTTCCCATAGAGAGCGCAAGCTGATGTATAATAGTTGACGCGCGCCTCTGCTGGCGATTACATTAACAGAGTAATGTCAACAGGCAGCGAGGGTGCTTGGGCTGATGAGAGGAGCAGGAGAGAGACCTGATGAGATGGGAGTACAAATAGAACAGGAGATGGAAGGAGAGGGCACAGAGCCAAGTGGATCAAAAGGCTCTCTCTATAAAAGACGGTGCATGCATTGATATTTGATATTTCGTAGCAAGTTTACAATTCAATCATTTCAAACTTTAGATCAGTAATAAAATCGCATGGGTGCGCGTGTTAAATATTAATTAATTAATTAATTAATTAATTAATTAATTAATTAAATGTATTATTATTATTATTATTAAATAGGAGAAGGGGGAGACAGGTCACATGGTGGAGGAGTAGGGAGGGAGGGGAGTTGAGGGGGAATGGACGTTTCCTTGTTTTGTGTCAAAAGCTTGATCTCTCTACGAGCTCTACTCGTACAACTCTTGAATCCTATCTACAGCAGCTTTAATGGTTACACTATAAATAGACGCAGACATTTCTTATGGCAATTTGAAAAATAATTTGAATTCACACTCTGTCCCCTCAGTTATGGCAAAGAAGGCTTACCGGGAAGCTTACCTCGTGCTAACCTCAACGATGCTGACCTCAATGAGGCTAACCTCAAGGGCACTAACCTCAATCTCTCTAACCTCAACGAGGCTGACCTCAAAGAGGCTAACCTCAATTGCGTTAACCTCGTGGCACGGGAGCTACCAATGAACACTATCATAGGACAACAGTAAGCGGTGGTTATAAACGGTTACAGGCTGGGCTGTTGCCCTGCTAATTAGATGAAGCAGAATGAGTGTCCCTTTATCATGCACACACAAACGGTTTGACCGAGGTCGCTACACAGATACTACACAAAGACCAAAGCCGAACCAGCATGCTCTTTTTCTTCCCAAACATAAACAGTCGTTCATGTAAATTCAAAAGCTCCCCAGATGGGCCCCCCACTGAGGCCAGTGTGTAGATAAGTTTCATGCTCATATCCATCCATCCATTTATTTGTTATCGTCATGCTTTTAGAAGGGCGTATTCTAGCTCGGTCTTTGTGGATCACTGAGACCCCCAACAGCCCTGGCATTTCCCCCGTCCTGATTCACTCAGACCAATGAGGGGGTATTGGTGAATAGTGGTTGGGCGCCTGCTGGGAGAAGCATATGCCAGTTCACAGAGTCTCCAAGCCAACATTGGGGGTGGATTGGTCGCCCCCTTTGAGCGGATGGCAACCCATACTCAGGAGCTTATGGTTCTCATGTCATTGGGTTTGGTCAGGGTTGCCAGTTTCTTCTTTGTACTTCTCAGCACAACGCCTGGGTTCTCATGGACAACAGGATGTGGCTTTATGAAGCAGTTCCTCTCGGAGACTAGCCAGAAGAACAGTGTGTGTATGTGTGTGTGTGTGTGTGTGTGTGTATTGGTACATCATGTGTGTGTGTGTGTGTGTGTGTGTGTGTGTGTGTGTGTGTGTGTGTGTGTGTGTGTGTGTGTGTGTGTGTGTGTGTGTGTGTGTGTGTGTGTGTGTGTGTGTGTGTGTGTGTGTGTGGGTACATGTGTGTGTGTATGTGTGCTTATACACAGCGTGTCTTGGTGACTGACCTTGGTTAAACCCATGCCGGCTGCAAGAAAGATTATTCAGATGACGATGAACTGAGCAAGAGAGCTTTCTGCTGACTATCAAACCCTGGGACACAATGTCTCTCTCTTGCTCTCTCTCTCGCTCTTTCGCTCTCTCTCTCTCTCTCTCTCTCTCTCTCTCTCTCTCTCTCTCTCTCTCTCTCAGTTTCAGAGCAGATATTCACACTCCTTGCGAACCCGGTTACACAGACCTCATAAGAGCTCACTGCCATTCACACTGTTGTTTGAAGTTTTTGTACAAGCTGTAAAATATGTTTCATAATGCAATTGTGTCTCTAAGGGCCTAAATATTGCGATGGACTGAGATATGTTGGTCGGATTTGATGTCCCATGCTATGATTTAGTGTGTTTTTTTTCCAATGCTCCAGTAAGGAGACAGACATGTAGCCACAGCAGATGTTATTACTCGACAGTAGCTTGATTCATTGGAGCATATAGGGGTTGCATGGGAACACAGACAGACACACGCACACACACATACATACACCCACATGCCCTATCTTTCTGTTGAAGACCCAGCTAACTTGGGATGCCCTGATGCGTATGGATCTGCAGTGATGGGCAGTTTCTTTACGCACTGACCTCTCCCTCTCCCCCCTCCCTGATTCGCTGACCACCAGAGCAGAAAGGCTGCACAGTCAACACTTAGACTCAGCGACTAATGCTGTCAACCCCTGGCACTAAATACACCCCTACACCCATTTCCTCGCTTGTGACACATCCATTACATCCATTACTGTGCTTGCCGAACACGAGCATCAGCCCTGCAGTGCCCTTGCCCAAGACGCAGGAGGGGGAACCCAGCACAGCTGCAATGTGGAGTCATTGTTGCACACGTTCCGCCATCTTGCCTCTAATGACTAGCGGATCACATGGGCGGTGGTCTAGCCCTGCCCCCCATGGGTATAGAGGGTTAGAATTCATGCCACACGTCTGGCTTTGCCCTTGATGGTAACCTTAGGTGAGGTGATACAATCAAGAAATTCACGACCAGCCCTCAACCCATACTCGGAGGGGTCGTAGCACTAAGGGCCCGACTCCCTCCTGCCACCCCCCCCCCCCCCCCTCCCCCAATGACACCATAATCAACCTTTCACAATGTGGGAAAGACATCCCCAACTTCCCCAAATGAGGTTCTGTGGCCGGCAGGTGCTGTGCACTGTGGTGCGCTCTGATTGGGTGTTGGGTTCTTGGGCGTTGGCGTGGGACAGGAAACTGCGGTTTGGCACCCTCTCGCCACGCTGGTGGAGACACCCAGCTGGTAACCGCAGGCCGTCAGATGGACTGCCGTCGTGCTGCACACTCAGTGCTCGTACCATGGGGATCGTCTTCTGTCTTGGGTGGGTGGAGGGGGGGGGGGTGGGGGGGGTAGTATTCTGTGACGTCGTGAACCGTTTAGCTTGGAGGCTGAGTGTGTAACAGGTTATGCAGGGCATGGTTGAAAAGAAGCTAGATTGAAGTCCGGATACATTCACAAGTTCAGCGGGAAACTCCTGTTAGCTAATATATATTCCATTTCCCGGTCACATCTGTGGCTGTGGTTCCTGATTTGAATC
>NC_079433.1:14459158-14464158 GCF_026213295.1 Gadus chalcogrammus | reverse complement strand
CTTAGAGTGAGGTGTCGACAGGGGAGACGCAGACCAAGTAGAAAAAAAAAGGAAAGATAATGAATTGACTTGAGACCTAATTGCTATTTTGGGCATCAGTCGGCTCGTCCAAACTGAACAGGCCTCATAGAGAGATAAGTGAAAGAAAGAGGAACCCTTCAGTTTAGTTCCCTTCTTGATAAGATGGAGGAAGGCGGTTACAAGAGGAAGGAAGACAATGACAGTTATGAGGGGTTTGACTTGAAATACCATTGACTTATTCACTCGTTAGTGTGTTGATTTGAAAGAGCTTAATGTGCAATGCGCCACCAACTTGCAATCACTTCCAGTAACTGAATTTGGGGCCAAGAAACAAACTGAATGAACACACCAAACTGTACCTGTAGCACACGCTGATCACTGTTCAAATAAGACTCATCTCATGTTGTAGCGATACAGTCGTACACAGATTAACCACATCATTGGCAATGCTCCCGGTGAATTACTTGTATATAATGGTATCCAATTTCAAGGGACTGATGTTCTTCAATGTTTTATCCAGTCATTAATGGTATAATTTACATATTCACTGAGTTCACAGTGAGGTAACATCAGACAACGTCTCTCACTGTCGCCGCTGAGTTGAGGTAAGAGTTGGGGAAGAAAGACCTCAATCATTGGGTAGCCATGATTGCTAGTGGGCTGTGGAGAAATGACAGGTTGAGGCTGGCCCTGCGCTTCACACTGTTTTACACACGCAAACAAACACACATGAATGCACAAGCACACACACAAACAAGCAACCACATACAAACACATACGCAGGCACACACAATCACACAGACACACCACACACATGAATGCACATGCACTCTCTCACACACACATCCACACATCCACACATTCTTTTGCTGAAAAATACTGACGCTAATTATTCCCATTAATCACCATCCACTTTGTCTGACACACGCACACACCCACACACACAATCACACACACACACACACACACACACACACACACACACACACACACACACACACACACACACACACACACACACACACACACACACACACACACACACACACTCCCGCATACACACATACTGTATACACATACAAAAACACACACGCACATACACTTACACACATATACACAATAAACACCCCCACACACACAAATACTCTCCTAAACACACACACACACACTCATCACCCTCCCATGCGCACATGCGCATGGAACTTCATGCACCACCGTGAGCAGCACACTCAGGATGTTATGAAATCACCACTGTTGCCTCAACTCACAGAGGGCTGTTGGAGTCCTGCTCCTCACCCACACACACACACACACACACACACACACACACACACACACACACACACACACACACACACACACACACACACACACACACACACACACACACACACACACACACACACACACACACACACACGCACACTTTCACTCGCACACACTTCACACCCTCCCTTAGCAATCTGTCTTCCGGCATAAATACACACACACGCACGCACACAGGCACACACACACAGAGCGTAGGGCAGACCGCAGGAGCTGCGCTCAGTCCCAGTGAGGCGGTAGAGTCTGTAGCGCCAGGACCGCTCGCCCAGAGCCACGAGCCTCCACTGCCTCGTCTCTCAGCCACAGGCGCTGTCTCTCGACCGCTCTCTCCCTGCGGCTCTGCGTCCGTCCGTCTGTCCGTCTCCCGACGCCCCGTCTTTTGATTGGAGCTCAGCCCGGGGGGCAGGTCGCCGAGGGGCAGCAGGGCGAGGAGGAAGAGGAGCGGCGGGGATGTCCAGGTCCGTCACCACGGAGCCCGGCCTGGAGCCGGCCGAGGGCGAGGGCGAGGAGGAAGAGGCGGAGGGGGACTGCTTCGAGGACGGTAGGGAGGCTGGGTGACTGGGCGGCTGTGGTTGGGTCGCTGGGTGAATAGGTGAATGGGTGGCATGGTGGCAGGGTGAATGGGTGGCTGGGGGCAGTGAGGTTGGGTGGTTGGGTGAATGGGTGACCGGGTGGCATGGTGGCAGGCTAGTTGGGTGACTGGGTGGCTGTGGTGTGGTGGCTGTGGTCGGGTGAATAGGTTAGGAAAGACGTAGAGTTACCCAGGTTAGAGTTCCTGGATCATGTCATGTCGACTTTGGTATTGTTTTAGGGCAGTTGTCTAGTTTTGCAGTTTTCTAGTTTTGCAGTTTTCTAGTTTTGCATTTTTCTTGTTTTGCAGTTTTCGAGAGAGAGAGAGAGAGAGAGAGAGAGAGAGAGAGAGAGAGAGAGAGAGAGAGAGAGAGAGAGAGAGAGAGAGAGAGAGAGAGAGGGTGAAGTCATGCAGTGGGTACTTTTTTGCAGTTGTAAAGGTGGTTAGGGGGTCGGGGGTATTGAGGTGGGGGGGTCATGCATGGTTGAACAGCTGTTAATAGGCTGTACTTCAGTGCAACCTCAACTGTCACATCTGTTAGCCTCTTTTAGGAGGAGTAGAATGAAAAAGGACAGATCTGAAGCGGATTAGGTGATTAGTTTAAGGCCACTTGATGAAGAAAAGTCCTGTTATTGCAAATTTAAAGAGAAAGATAATTAAAGGAGGTTGATTAATTTTATTTGGGCGGGGTTTTCATTGATATTTTTTCCATTTCTTGCTGGAATTCAATCGTCCTGCATTCCACTTTCGATGCTCTTTGCCCTGTTTATAAAATCTAAGCGTTTAACATTTTCACTCTTTCTTTAAGTGGCAAAGTGTGGGCGTGCTTTCGACAAGGAGAGACATTCTAAACCAATGTTTACAGACATCCACACTCTTCGCTTTTGTTTTGTTTAAAATGTGAGGATGTAATCCCTACCCACATTCAATTTGTGTGAGTGCTTGAATAATGAGCCTATAGCCAGCGTGAGTTTCAGCGCCTTTTTTATTCAGCGTTTCGCCGCGTGAAATGTGTTCTTCAGGACGAAAATGCTAAATCCAACACAAGCCATGACTCACGCTGACCAGCCGAGCTGTAAATAACTGCTGCGTGTGCGGAGCACACCAGGGGGAGAGTGGGGTGTTGTGGGGAGGGTGTTGAGCTCCCAGCTGAAGGGTTCTGCGTTAGATCCCCAACAGCTGCAGCCTCACCTGCAGGTATGCTCAACGTAGAACCCCCCCCCCCCCCCCCCCCCCCCCCTCCTCCGGCTCCTTAATGGCCTGTACGTGGATTCACTCTAAGTCACGTTGTCTAAACCAGTGAACTCATGGTTGACTATCATCCTAACATGCGGCAGCCATGTTCAGCACGGGGCTTGATGATGTCTTATTTTTATTCAAGCATTTCATAATGACATTATAATATTCGCAAATCCTAAATCGAGGATCAGGCGAGCACGTCCTGGAGTTCTGTCTCCTACACTAGACTGTAGGTTATAGATCCACCTGGAGCTCTGTCTCCTAAACTAGACTGTAGGTTATAGATCCACCTGGAGCTCTGTCTCCTACACTAGACTGTAGGTTATAGATCCACCTGGAGCTCTGTCTCCTACACTAGACTGTAGGTTATAGATCCACCTGGAGCTCTGAGCTCTCTGAAGCTCCACCATCTCCTCTTGAAGCCTGCGCTGCAGACCCTACAGCCGCCTCCGGTCTCTCCCAGGCTGGGAACCACAACACACCCAGCTCCTCAGCCCCCCGGGACAGCTCTATGTCAGCTCCATGTTAGCAGAGGAGACTGCGGTCAACTGAGGTAGTGTTCACATTCAGTGTCGGTTCAAGGACTTCAGAGGCCCACAGCACACTGAGCTGAGGACGCCGGATGCGAGCCGACTCAGACCAAGGGACCTCCTTTGTGCCAGTCGGGTGGATCTGATTTTGTGTTTTTCTCAGTCAAAAATAAAGTGTGGCAAAAGAAAACTAAATGTCAGTGCGACATTGACATTTATTTATAAAAAGAGCAAGTCAGAAAAGGGCTGCACAATCAAGCACGCAACTGGTAGAAGAGGTTGTACATTCTACGCTGCTGCTTCAAATGTCTGCTCTCCAGAATATAGTCGATGTGCAGGATATAGAGTTAGTCATCGCTACGTGTGTGACCCAGTTGTTCTTCCACTACAACATCTCCAAGTGCCGCTGGCTTCAGCCATGGCAGGCTGTCATCATGAGACGGCTCTATACTGCAGTACCCAACAGCTGGGGACTGTTCTCTGAACGACAACCTAACTAATCACAGGGACGAGGGGAGAAAAGACTGTTGTACCATAATCACCTGGAGGTGATTCTTTGATATTGCATCGTGTGTGTGTGTGTGTGTGTGTGTGTGTGTGTGTGTGTGTGTGTGTGTGTGTGTGTGTGTGTGTGTGTGTGTGTGTGTGTGTGTGTGTGTGTGTGTGTGTGTGTGTGTGTGTGTGTGTGTGTGTGTGTGTGTGTGTGTGTGGGTTGAGTGTATGGAAATATCCCCACTGACCCACTTCTGACTGAGAACCACCAATCAAGTCTCTTCCACTTTCTTGCTCTTGCTCTCTTTCTCTTTTTTCTCTCTCTCTCTCTTCTCTCCCACTCTCTCTCTCGTCCTCCGTCCATCCATCTCTCTCTCCATCTCTCTCCCTCGTTCTCTGTCCCTCCCTCTCAGAACAACAGAACAACACACAGCCAGGAGATAAAGGCTGTGAGCCAGCTCCTCTCATCAACCAAAAAATCCAAATCAGCCAATCACACGGCTCGGCTTCGGGTGACAGCAAGCCAATTAGAATGTTGGCTCTATATTTGTAGAAGATGTTGAGGGCTGGGAGATAAGCAGTGTTTCATCGGGTGCATCTCTTGTAATTTGTTCCTTTGGATTAGCTGTGGAACAATGAATTTGGAATGCGAAGGCATGAACTGAAAATGTATTGGCTTTTATCCAAGCCTGTGCAAAATGCCAGAAAATATGCCCTTTGACTTATTTCTACTCCAATTGTTAACCTGTTCGTATGAACGGGCGATGATTCCAGTTCTGTGGAGTTCTGACAGCGTTTCTTTGTTGGCTTGTCTATGCCTT
>NC_079433.1:14440116-14459058 GCF_026213295.1 Gadus chalcogrammus | reverse complement strand
GAGAGAGAGAGGAGAGAGAGAGAGATGAGATCTGTAGAGAGAGAGAGAGGTGTGGGGAGGAGAAAAGACGGTAGAAAGATGGGGGGGAGAGAGAGGGGGAGATGGAGGGTGGGAGAGAGAGGGAGGGAGGGAGAAGAGAGATATGAGAGAGAGAGAGGAGTGGAGAGAGAGAGAGAGAGAGAGAGGGAGAGAGGAAGCCCCCAACGATGCAGAGTGACCACGCCCACTGTTACGACTCACGCTTCCCATTGGTGCGTCGTTGTTCGCTACAAACCCGAAGTGGAATGCTCGACTATTGGTCTCAGTGGGCTGTGTATTTCTGCTATGTGGTCACTACGTTGAGGTACCGGGATACACAAGAGCAGCCAGTGTGAAAGGATAAAGGATTTTGTAGCTCTGTTTGTTTGTTGCTGTGAGCTGCAAAAAGAGAAACGGGACTCTGCGTTTCATTCATGGATGTGGGGGCTAGTCCGACACGCCGTTGAGGATTCACTTGTGTGAAGTTTACCAGAGGTGAGTGGAGCCTAAGCAGGACTCTTGCATGCATCTGGGGACAGACGGGTTTCTATTATAAGCGGTGGAGATGTTCAGTCGTGATTTCACACAGTCGAATCTTGGTTGAGGGTCAGTGGGTTAGACGACTTCAACGGCCACAGATGACACAACGACCATAGAGACTCACACTGATTTTCTTTTTAACGAAGAATCTTAAGGATAACTTCGTTTTAATTATTTATGTTAATGCCATTGCATTGACGTTTTTTAAGAGAAAGATCTGTATGACTGTGTATGTATTTGTCTGTATGTAGGACATTTTGGCTACATTATAGGCTATAACATAACGTTTCTGAAAAGTAGCTGTGTTTGATTGTCGTGAGACGTGGAGAAATTAGGTTATGGATTTGAAGAATTCCCCTGGAGGTTTTGGGAGTGTTAACGGCGCGATGGGGCAGGTTGCCCTGCTACTGTATCGACTGAAGTCCACTCCCAACTTTGACACATAGGCTCTTTAACATGTAATGAAGGGAGACACTGTTTATTTAGATGTGATCTCATGGTGCAGGCTTACCCTCAACAGCGTTCCAGTGAGTTAAGGCCGTAATGTTCTGGTTGTGACTTTAGTTGTAAAAAAAAAAAAATAAATAAAAGTATTGGAGGCAATGCAGTCTTGGTGACACACAGCCCTAACAACCTCCCAATAGTTGAATTTCTTGCCCTTCAACAATTCTGTATTTGGTTCCTTAATAAAATGCATCCATTACAGACAAGTTTGATATTTTTGGGGTCCTGTGTACAGTCTTTCAAAATCTATTCCTGGACAAACGGTGACTTTGACGTCTCGACGATTTAATGAGCCAATGAAGCTCATGCTGTTTAGAAAATTTGAAGCATTTCAAGTGAAAATATCCAAAGGAGAAATCTCTTCTGGGGCGAGCAATGATTGACTTTGATATGGTTAAGTGGAAGAGCTTTTCTCTATGTTCTGGCTGTGGCTAAGCTGGTTAAAGAGTTTTCCCAGTGGAGCGAGCGGGAGTGTGTGTGCGTGTGTGCGTGTGTGCGTGTGTGTGTGGCGAACAGTGTGTAAGACCTTGTTGTGCTCTCCATCACCTCTCTCTCTCTCTCAGTCCGATCCCTCCCTCTCTCTTTAACTCTCTCACTGTTTCCCAGTTTCATTATGGTCCCACCCAGGAGCCAAGTTTCCTTCCTCTCCAAATAATTTTTATTGCCGTATTTTTCGGTGGATTCCAGTCACGCCCTTGTGTTCCTCTGAAAAGAAAACATACAACATGTTTCATTTCTTTATTTTTCTTTATATTTAATAATCCACATTTTTGTGGATGAAGATGAAAGCAGAGGTCATGCTATGCATGTGGCCAGGTGGCATAAGCAGGTGGTGTTGTAGCGTTTTTGTTATTGTTGTTGTTTTTCTACAGTAGGCCTATTGGGACTCATATCCAACCACGTCCTGTCTATAAACACCCACTTGTGTTCTTTTAGAATTTTCGTGTTGCATGTGAATAACAAGCCTACACACACACACACACACACACACACACACACACACACACACACACACACACACACACACACACACACACACACACACACACACACACACACACACACACACACACACACACACACACACACACCCCCCTCACCCTCCCTCCGTCCCATGTGTCCGTCTCGTAGCCCCCCCAGAGAGATGGTGTGGCCGTGATGGATACGTGGGCCTTGCATTCCTATAGGAGGAGTGTCTGCCCTGGGTTTCCACAGCTGATAGTTATTAATCCAGGCGTGTGTAGGCTGCTACGAGCACTTCATCTTGAAGAATGAAACGTCTGGGGTTTTACAATAACAACACGGTAAGAGGCCTTAAGCATCAGGCCCGGGACGGGGGGTGTTGATGGGGGTGGTCTGAGAGTGAAGGGGAGTGATTTAGTGACTGAGTTTAGTGCGAGCAGATAAGAGTGGCGAGGAGACGGGAAGAGAGTGGAGAGTGTGGGCTATTTTGAAGGGGCGGGTTATCTGGTCGTCCTGGGGGGTTTCCGGGGGGCGCTAGGGGGGGGGGGGTCTGCTGGAGGGGTCTGCTTCTCGTGTCACGACACGTCCAACCCTGAGACCCCCAGAGCCAGCCCCACCTCAAGGTGTGAGGAGGTGGGGATGGCCTGCGTGTTTGTGCGTGTGTTTTGGTGGGGGGGGGGGGGGGTGGAAGCTGAGTGGAGGGGTGTGTCCAAGGTATTTAATGCTGTGGAGGGCTGGAGGGGGGGAGGGGGGGGGGGGGGTGGGGTCAAGGGAATGGAGGGATGAATGCAAGGGAGGAGTGGAGAGGAGAGCTTAGGATAGCTGGAGGGAGTGGGAGTCTCAGAGGGAAGAGAGGAGGAGGTATTTCAGAGGAGTGGCAGGGAAGTGATGTGGGACAGGGATACATAAACGGCTGACATGACTGAAACACATTTTCGCTCAGCTGTCCTCGAAGGTCTCTCTCTCTCTCTCTCTCTTCTCTCTCTCTCTCTCTCTCTCTCTCTCTCTCTCTCTCTCTCTCTCCCCCTCCCTCTCTCTCTCTCTCTAACTGTCTCTCCCCCTCCCTCTCTCTCTCTCTCTAACTGTCTCTCTCTCCCTCTCTGTCCTCCCACTCCAGTCCCTTGCGGAGGGTTGAGATTCCTGCTGTCATCTGTGTGTGAGCGTGCGTGGCTAGCGATAGCCTGTCGAATACTTGGTTACCGGGAGCTTTGGCTGGATTATGGCAGATGGTTTCTTTGCCTGAGTAGTAGTACATGATGTTTAATGTCTGGGGGGGGCAAATGTTGGTTGAAGTTAGTTCAAGAAAGAGAGTTTCTGACGGCATGGATACGAGTGTGTGTGTGTGTGTGTGTGTGTGTGTGTGTGTGTGTGTGTGTGTGTGTGTGTGTGTGTGTGTGTGTGTGTGTGTGTGTGTGTGTGTGTGTGTGTGTGTGTGTGTGTGTGTGTGTGTGTGTGTTCAATGGCTGCAGGCACTCATATTGAACACTCACACACGAGTTGTCTTCAATGGTCTCCGTTTGTCCCCTCATATCAATCCATCTTTAACTAATCCCTGGTCGCTCCTTCTCTGGCTCCATTTTATTTATTAATCCTCTCCTCCAAGCATATAACCGGTCACGGGAAAGACAGAACAGACTCACGCTGGCTCCCACATCACATGACACATGGTGTATGACCTACTAACAAACACACACATACAGACACACACACACACACTCCTGGCGTCAGCCACCTCTGTCCAGAACAGCTGGGCACTAGAGACGGCAGCGTTAAGCGTTTCAGCGTGACTTTAAGCTGATTATCTAGTCTGTGTAGGGTTTGGTCTCTGGGTTTGGTCTCGGTCTCCCACATAGTCACCCCGATGCTGGTAAAGGGGGTACTAGTGTCTTGTACTCTATTGTGTGTGTGTGTGTGTGTGTGTGTGTGTGTGTGTGTGTGTGTGTGTGTGTGTGTGTGTGTGTGTGTGTGTGTGTGTGTGTGTGTGTGTGTGTGTGTGTGTGTGTGTGTGTGTGTGTGTGTGTGCTGTCTGGGTGCCTCTTGAGATGCTCTTGCATCAAGTCCTCCTGTACTTTCTCCCTTGAATGTTCCCTTCCTGTTCTCTGTGTGTGATGTCTTTGTGGTGTGTGTACCAAAGTGTCCACCGCGAAACACGTCTTGTTTCCGGCTGCAGGCTATTTACAATACGTTGAGCGCGCGCTGCTTTGCGTTGCGTTTATGGGTGCTTCACCACGTCTCGCTCAGGACTTGCCTACTACTTAGTCATTCAGCAGATGCTTTTAGCCAAAGCGAACATTATTTTGGTTACGTGTCATGAATGAGCACTTGTGTATGCTCACTGTGGACATGGTGTTGGAACCCTGAATCTTTTGGCTGGCAATCCAACTCCCTGGCCCCACCACTGGAACACTAACCGTAGCTACTATACTCCCTGGTTAGTGTGTGTGTGTGTGTGTGTGTGTGTGTGTGTGTGCGTGTGCCTGTTTTTATTATTACCCATTATCCCTTGGGGTTGGGGGCGAGGGTGTTATGACAAATGACCGGGGGTGGTTGGAGGTTGCGGGGCTTGTCCTCTTACTGCATGTCATGTTCCTGCCTTGATGACTGTACGTGCTCTGTTCTCTGCCTTGCGGGCTGTTTGTGCTCTGTGCTCTGCCTTGATGACTGTTTGTGCTCTGTGCTCTGTGCTCTGCTCTCTGCCTTGCGGGCTGTTTGTGCTCTGTGCTCTGCCTTGATGACTGTTTGTGCTCTGTGCTCTGTGCTCTGCTCTCTGCCCTGCCTGCTCTAGCCGATCAATCTGTGTTTTTTCTCAGACATGATAACGTCTGATATGTTCAGCTTGGCTTTTGTTCTCCCTCTTTCCACCATAAAGGGTTCTGCAGTCAGTGGAGGGGGAGGGCACTGACAATGCTGAACTATAAAGGAAGAGCAGTGTGAGACCTTTTGGATGGTACATAATGGGGACAGGTAGATGTCACCTGATCCCTTCACCCTGGGCATGCTGGGAATTAGCTCCATAGGCAATTCACTGCCCTGTTTGATGATTCATTAATTAATCACCTGATTTGGGCGTATTAAGGGACACCGATGCCAGATTGTTTTTTTGTTGGTTTTTTGGGAACAGGAGATGCTTATCCATTCACTTTCCAATGTCATGTGCATCTTATATCAGCTAAAAGATCAAGGATGACCATCTTTCACAGTGGATTCCTTTCTATTACGGAGCAAGGAAATTGACAAGATGTCAGTTTGGTTTTTTGTGCCCTTGAACTGACGATGACCCGCCTGGTCTGAGGAGTCTCAGGCGTTGGTCCTCGGCCCCCGGCCAGCTCTCTCCAGACGGTGCACGGCGGCTCTCGAGTCTTGACCTGCTTTTCATTCACCGGATTTCCGGTGGCCCCTCAGCACATCAAAGCTGAAATGCAGTGAGAATAACGCAGAAAAAGGAAATAAATCTCCAGAATGAATCCACCCAGCAGGAACATACTGGGGCCAGATGAACAGGCTGGTACCGGTTGAGGAGGGGAGGTGAACCGGTTCACGGACCCTTTCTCCTTTTATCTGCATGGTGGTACGATGAATGTGGATAAATCCCTGCTTATCTCCCCCCGCCCCCTGCCCTGACAGCTCCTCCAATGTGTTCCCTCGTTCTTCACCTCATGTCGTCTTCTCTTGTGCTTTGTTTGTCTTTTCGTGAGTCATCCTTCTCCTCCGAGGGACTGCATCACAGCCTCCGTCAGACACACACTCACACACGCGCTTGAACACGCAAGCACACACAAACACTAGCGGCCGGTAACACGTCGCACTCACACTCTTTTGGTTTCAATTGGGCTGGTCGATACAGGACTTTATTTCTTCAGTGCTGTGTGTGTGTGTGTGTGTGTGTGTGTGTGTGTGTGTGTGTGTGTGTGTGTGTGTGTGTGTGTGTGTGTGTGTGTGTGTGTGTGTGTGTGTGTGTGTGTGTGTGTGTGTGTGTGTGTGTGTGTGTGTGTGTGTGTGTGTTCCACCATTTTCTTGCTTCTGTAACATAACTGGCTATGATTGGATGCTTGCCATTTTGGGGGACTGGATGGTTATGTACACAAACAAGTGGGCATATTACAACTGGTGCTTTCTGGGTTTCTGTATAGATTAGCCAAAACTGTAGGGGTTTTAAGATACAATTAGGCTGGTTTAGTGTTTTTACGATATTATACAGTGCGTGTGTGTAACTTGTTATTTAAATGGGACCACACACACACCTCAAGGCTCTTTTGTTACTCCGTCTGGCATATCTTAGGCATGGAGCAGTAAGGCTCCCGCTATCTCCTCATCCATCTTGGATCAGGGAGGCTCAAACAGGCCAAACACACCTTGCGGGTTTTCCGCGTGTAAGCAGAAACCTTCAGTGTGCATGAGCCCTGAGTTTCACTTTTTAATGGCCCACTCGAAAATGGTAAGAAGATCCAGACTGAGTGTAATCCCTTATGGGGATTTATTTATACAGAAAAACACACCGCTGGTTAAAACTGAGACGGGAGACAATAACGCTATCGCATCACCCTGCAAAGCTCTGTTGTTCTGCTGCCTGCCTTTACCTCTCTCTCTCTTTTGTATTTCCTGCTAAACAGCAAAAAGCTGTTTTTTGTTTTTTCCTAGTTAAAAAGCAGGATGGTAAGGACTTTGTTATGGCAGACAAAAAGGCCACATTGAATAAAGAACGGCTGATCAGACCAAACGCTGTTGAACCGTGACACAGAACTCATTTGTGATGAGGGCAAGCTACTCTGTGCACTCAAAATCGGATCACCCAACTGTAAGAGTCTTATGTAGGAAAAACATTTATGCCTTGCTTCAGCGCTCATTATTAAATCGCCCTAGGGTTATGGTTTCGCCTTGTTGGACTTTAAATCGAGCCAATTTAAATATTCAGTAGTGAAACTGAAATATCACAATATAGATATATTTATATATATTTGTTTTGTTGTTAAGATTAAGATAATATTTCCTCACTATTTAGTTCACATTTGGAAAATGTTGGAGGCATTCAATAGTTTGTGGTGTAGCAGAATTTACTTCATTATGAAATGTTACCAACCATCTTTTCCCACGGAAGGCTACTGGTAACTTTAGGTTCAGCGTGGGATGGCAGCTTGTGATCAGTTATAATCACAGTAGTCACCACCACATAAAGGAACGCCTCTTTCATCTAAAACCAACAAGTGGGGCAGAAATGGCCCGATAATCCCGTTTGGGTGTTCACCGCATTCCAGCATTTGTACATGATGTAGCACTACTAAATGACTCCATTGCCTCATTAACACATTGTGTTATATTGGTGTATTTAATGCTAAGGTGTGGTTAGAGTGTACTCCATTGTCTTTGGGATAAGGGGAGGAAGAAGACTGAGAGGTCTTCCACTGTGTCAGTTCTGAATTCAATACTTCAATAGCCTCACCATTGGGAAGGTTCAAAGAAAAGGGGATGGCTAATTTGAGTGTTTGAGTGCGGTTGTATCATACCTGCCTTGATGTGGAGGAAACGGCTATGGGATGGGCTAATCCTTTCATTCAGCCCTGGTAAAATGGTTGGTGATTCGCTACTGTAGCGATACCTACTGTATTGACATTTACAGATAATATCAGGGTTGGATAGGATGAAAAACATACATCAGTAAATCTGTAAAAAATACTTTATTTAAACTATGTTCAAATGTCATGAAAATATTTGTATCAATTGTATAAAAGCGTCCGATAAGACTACACACACATCTTCCTAATTTGAAAGTGTGTGGTGGTCATCAGTACGTCTAAATGTCATGCCTCAGTCTGGCCTTGAAATTCCCCAGAATGCACTGGTCTGCCACAATAAAAGTGATCTATAATTAGAATGGAGAGATTAACACTGCTGCCCAAGCAGTGGAGTAAACACGCTGATAGGAGTTAGAAAGTTAAGTTGCCTTTTAAATGCCACTGAAAAAACCGAGGAGCGAGAGATGAAGACCAGATCACATGATTTGTGTGTGTGTGTGTGTGTGTGTGTGTGTGTGTGTGTGTGTGTGTGTGTGTGTGTGTGTGTGTGTGTGTGTGTGTGTGTGTGTGTGTGTGTGTGTGTGTGTGTGTGTGTGTGTGTGGTTTCATGTGCTTAAGGGCGATAATGGTACAATCCTTGCACGCAATTGAGCACAACATAACAATTTTCCAGATAATCAAAACAATATACCCAAGGACACGCGCACACACTGATGCAGACTGTCTCATAACCCTGCATTGAACTCCTTGCCTCATGGACCTGCTTCAAGTGTGTCAGTCTGGCCATGACCAGAACAGAGCACCGCTGATCAGATCACATGATTTCATTAACTCCCAGGGGACTCCTGTTACTTACTGTTTAAAATGAATGTACAGTACCTGGAGTCCACCTTTGACTGTTTGAGGTCAGAATTAATTGGCAGATTGGGCGGATAAGACATGGGGTCATAGCCTTTGGCAAAACGGCAATATAAAGCATTCACAAACGCTTCGTTTACCTCGATATTAAACCATCATTTTTAAAATGGATTCTGCTTTTCAAATACCCAGTTTGAGAAGTGGATTTCTTGTTTTTCAAATAGTTTTCGCTCCTCAAACTGAAGTGCATGTTAGTTGGTTGGTTTGTTTTGTCGCATGCATGCGATGGATGAGATGCTTTGGGGGTTTTGAGAGCAGAGACCGGGCCCATCCGTCTATGTCAAACGTGCCAGAGCGTGTTTGTTTTTATGTTTCTTTTCTTTTCTGCTTTTGTTCACCGGTGACAGGTGTCAGGTTGTTCCGGTCACACTTTGTTTTGCTTGGTTCTCCTACTGGTATTTGGTCTGTGCAATCAATTCCCTGTAAACACATCTTATTCTAAATAATCTGTGTCAATGTTCCTGTCTTTAGCAGTCACTAAGGACCATGCATTTTTGCGTAATATCTCACATCTCAAACATACTCCACATCCCTGAGCAATGGTGGGTTTCCAGGAACTACAAAGCAGTCATTATTTGGGTCGGTGTTCTCCCCATAGAGGGGCCATTTGTCATCCGAAGGTGGCGGCTCCTTAGAGATTGTTATCGTAGCTTGATGCATGTTCCCTGGTTCAAAGCTTCCACTGAATTCCAAACACACAAAGTCACAACGTATGTAACGAGACTCCTCCTCACACCTATGGCGTGAGTGGTGTATTTTCAGATGCACATCTTTTTGAGCAGGTAGGGGATTGGTGCTAAAGGATGGCAAAATTGAACTTAACCCTGGGATTCAAACCCAGGATTAGTAAAACACCCAAACCAATAGACTATCCTGCCATTTGTGTGTGTGTGTGTGTGTGCGTGTGTGTGTGTGTGCGTGTGCGTGTGCGCAAAAGTCAAATGTTTTTACAGCAGATAGATAGATAGATAGATATATCTATATCCCTCTCTCCAGTAATATCTCAACCTTCTTTAGCTAAGTTCTGTTATACTAATGGCTGTTGTTCTCCAGCTCTTGGGCCCATTCTAAGGCCTCTTAGTGAACATTAGTAAGGTGTCCAGCTGTCTAAGCACTGCTCCTTGCAGGGAACCACATAGTAGACATAATCAGGCAAAGTGGCCCTGAAGTGCTTCCAAAGAAAAACCTGTCTTTCATTTCCGTGGCCATCAAAGGCGATGAGTCATCTCAAAACGGTCAATGATTGGGTCAAAGTTAATCTAAGAATTAAATGTCTATTATTTATTTATTACACCGATTCCTTTTGTAGCGTTTTCAATGTCGCACAAAAGTCCTAATGGCAGTAAATATGATCAGTTGTAACGTGTATGGACGTGTTTATGTCCGCATGTTGAAGGTAGATCTCTCCCAGTAGATCAACCCTAACCTGCCACCATGTTCTGGTTGGTTTATCTAAAAAAACATTTCTTGACTTTGATGAACAGATTAGTCGGCGGGTGAATCAAAAACATTCAGATTTTTTCTTCCGTCTGCTGGGTCCGTTGGTCGCTGGCGTCCTGGGTGCTGTAACGTAAGCTCCAACGATCAGATTCCCAGTCAGTGGTCCAGACATCTGATCGCCCTTCCATCCCCACGCCGTTTGTGGAATCTAAAGCCGAATCAGAGTCAATTCTGGTTTGCGTTCAGTGGGCCTACCGCCGTGGGATCAAATGAGGAGAGCCAGAGTGGGCAGACTGTGTGTTTTGGATCATCAACATCATGAGGGTCTTGGCAGCGCATACAGTCAGAATCAGCTGCTATTGGCCAAGTGTATTTGGATGTAGATGTATGCCGTTTTCCAGATGCGTTATTTATGTCGCTACTAGTCTATTCTTAACATGCTTGGTATATTATATTATATTATATTAACATACATTATACCAGATCTGAGTTGAGCGTTTCACTGATGGGTAAATATTATCCTTGTGTATTTTCATTTCTTAAATGTAATCAGTGCTCCGCTGCTGTGTTTTTGAGCTCTCTGTGGTGATGTTTTCAGTCAACTGTCTAAACTGTCGTATTGGTGCCAAGCTAGCTCCCTCTCCTGCCCACACTAGCTAGCTAGCGTCATCTCTTTCCCACTCCTGTCTCTCGATCCTGTCTAAATTAATATCCAGGGGCAAAATCACGCAGGGAGGAGGATGATGGCTCTTCGTTTCAGATTCAGTCTGTTTTAAAACATAAAACAAGCTAGGAGAGACATTTTGTACCACACTTCAAATATGTTTGTTAATTGGCTGACATTTGATGCCCTCTCTATTTATTAGTAAGTGGATATTTTGAAAGGGGTTGAGTGTGTTTTGTCCTACAGGTTGGCCGTTAGCAGTTCATTTTCTTTTTTTACATAACACACTTGTCTGCTGTTGCCATGGTGAAGGCAATTTATACAGGCGGTAAGATTAGCCATTGAACAGGCACCCTGGGTTCAGTCTGAGGTTTATGTAACTTTCTCACAAATATGTCACACTCAAACACACACACACACATACACACACACACGTTGGAGGGGTACAGTAGTGGGCATAAGAAGCAAAGACTTGGCTGCGCATAAGCGGTGTCAACGGGTACTTAACCTGAGACGGAGAGGAGCAAGTCAACCGGGGGCGGAGCCAGCGAACCGGGGGCGGAGCATGTCGAATATGCAGACGGAACAGGAGGGGAGGAGAGGAATACAAGGGAGAGCTGGGGGGGGAAGAAAGTGGCTGAATGGGATGCGGCACATTAAGAACCAATGTGAAGTGGCTAAACTTGGTGACATCAGCATATGAGGAAAGGTGATGATGATGATATATTAAATGGCCCACACAGATTTCCTGGTGCAGATGGGGTCTCCGCCAGAAACTAAACATTAATATCATAGACCATCGACATGCACACACGTATGCACACAGGTGCACACACACATAACCAAACACACACGCACGCAAACACACACTCAAACGTATGTAGACATGCACACTCTCCTTGGAGGTCCCAGGTAAGGAAAAGTACAACCACACACGGACCTAATAGCTTGCCTTCTTTTACCAATACATACTTGTCTTCTAGCTAAATTAACACAGGCACATCAACTACCCACCCATATGATATTACACTCTGTTTCTCTCTCTCTATCATGTATTCAGGTGTTTAAATGCAAGCACACACAGGCACTGAAAATTGGGCGAGCAAATTGATATTACCCTGAGCTCTCCTGCTCTCTCCCATGTCCTTTCTCTAACCTTTGTGTGTGTGTGTGTGTGTGTTGCCATTCATACATACATCTTTGTGTGTGTGTGTGTGTGTGTGTGCGTGCGCACGTTTGTGTTGCAATCCCGCCAGATTGCTTTTCAGAATACTAATCAATTTGATACTCGCATTTTACACACACACACACACCACACACACACACACCACACACACACACACACACACACACACACCCACACACACACACACACACACACCACACACACACACACACACACACACACACAGAGACACACACACACACACACACACACACGAGCGTGCACGCCGTGTGCACTTGGTGGTGAGGTGTGATCTGTGAATGGGTCGGGGGAGGCTGTTGTATTGAGCAGCATGGTGACGCTGGCACCCAACCAGGGGGCTTGTGTTCCCTGGGAAAAGCTCTTTAGATGAGAATTGACACTGAAGGGGCGTGTGTGTGTGTGTGTGTGCGTGTGTGTGTGTGTGTGTGTGTGTGTGTGTGTGTGTGCGCGCACCTTTTTGTTTGGGCTTTTTTCAATAGTGAGCAAGGTTTTGCGCTGCTAATCTATGGGAGAGACGGTTTAGTTGTGTGCGGTGCCGTGAGAACGTAACAACACAATGTACCGCATACCAACCTCATGTGTTTATCACTCGAAATACTGGTAGATAGAGCATGAGTGGTTTAATCAGAATAGCTACTGATGGCATCAGATAATATAAGGTTATATTATAATGAATATACCAAATATAACATTATAAATAAATGGTAAATAGGCATCTACTACCTCGGGTTGGAACATGAGAGCCCAATATTTCTTAAAGGGCTGGGCAGAGCTGTTCAGTGGTTCAGTGATGATGGGAAAGTCAATGCGACCGACCGTACTCCGGCTGGCACATCGTTCAGTATTATTCCTTTTATTCCTGTCCCTTTAGTCCCTCTGAACTGCTGATGGGAGCGTTCAGGCCGCTCTGAACTGTGAAATTGCCCGGGTCATTTGTGAAGATGCTGTCCTGTCATGGCCCGGCACAGACTGTTCTGGAGTCAAGCTTGTAGCACATAAAAGGTTGTAGAAAAATACTTACTTAAAAGGCGGTTCAAAGCACGACCTAAATAGTTTGCCTTTCACGACGACCATCTTTGCCTATTTTCGGATCACAAATATACACACCTATGCTTTGTATGTTTTCTCTTCCCCGAGAAGCGGAGAGAGCGAGTACGAGAGCGAATCAGAGCCGTTAGGTCCACCGGTTCAGCCCAAACAAACCCAGACGGGCCAAACGTAACCATTGTCCGCGGTCATTCATTTGCACAGTTTCACCCGAGCGGTCAAGAGTGAGCCCCACGGCCACAGCTGTAGAGCCACCCTATAAATAGCTGGAACAGTATCGTTCTCCCGTGCCTATTGTCCCCCCCCACCCCCCCACCCACCCATACACACAGGCTTGTGGCACACTATTGTGTGGCGCTGATGTCACCGGCTCTCTCTCAGGCTCCCGGTTCCGCTGTCGGGGAGCGGGGATTGGGTTACTGGCTGTCAAGGCTTTAGATAGAGAGACTACATGACAGTCTCCTCTTGGGGGGGAGGGGGGGGGGTCTGTGTGAGCGCAGGGTGCTCCTGCATTCCAATTTGTATGTTGACACCCCCTCCCCCCCCCATTCCTTTCCCTCCAAATTCAGTGAAAGCCCCCCTCACACCCCCCCACTGCGACAGAAAGATGTATGGATGAATGGCAACACACACACACACACACACACACACACACACACACACACACACACACACACACACACACACACACACACACACACACACACACACACACACACACACACACACAGAGAGAGAGACATACACACACACACACACACACGCACACAAATGTCCGTTACCAGCCAACCGGCAGAGCCCAGACCCAGGAGGAAGCGTGTGTGTGAGCCCCCCAGCAGCGAGGGCCACCGTCGGGGATGGAGAACAGGCCGCCCTTTGTCCCCTCGGGTCTCGACCGTCGTGTGAACCTGAAAACGAGGAAGGAGCAGAATGACGTGTGATGATCACCACGTTAGAAACTCCACGTTAGGAGATCGCCCTCTGGGTGCAGGCTGGTGTGATTCAACCCTCAAGTGCACTACCCCTCCCCCCCCCGCAACTCCTCCCACAAGCTATATGCCTTGTGTGTGTTGGGATCCGGGTTCGATTCCGAGACTCGATTCCGATTAACTTAAACACTCCTCTTTGCTGTTTGTCATCACTGTATTGTACACTGGAGGGGAAACTCTCCCTCAGGTTTTTGTTATCTTTAGTTTGTGAGGACGAAGAGTAACCCCCCCCCCCCCACACACACACACGCACACGCTAGGTGGTCTCCAGAGCTTAACAGCCAGGCAGACCACAGATTGACACCGGACCCCTCTCTGTTTGGACCCACGTAAACTGCAGGGCCGCTAATGGAGCCTCGGGGCTCGGCTTACAGCCTGGTCAGGTGCAGCCATGCTGCGGTCAGCATAGCATAGCACAGCATAGCTTAGCACTAGCCTGGTTCTACCAGACTCTCGTACTTCACTTCATTTCATTTCATTAGTACTGAAGGGAAATTCAAATTGAGCGGAAGTACTTAGGCGGGCGGAGCCAGGCTAGCATAGCACAGCACAGCATAGCATAGCGAAGCATAGCATAGCACAGCATAGCATAGCACAGCGTAGCATAACGTTGTGGACTGGACTGGAGGCTCGGTACGGTGGTGGTTGTTGAAGGTGAAATGCGTCCCAGACAGTGCAAACGTTGGTAGCAGATGAGTGGTGAAGAAGTGGAGGGAGTTCATCTCTACATATTGTGTTTTTATCTAAACACAGTCTCTACTGCTGCAAAGGAACCGTTGACTGCAGATACCCTTCAGATGACCGGAACATCTTTGACTTGACCCTTTTTTTTCCTCACAAATGTACTTTTTATCTTTCCAGTTTTTGATTTATATCCACCTAAATATATTTATTTTTAATTATAGAAAATAGTTTGTTTTTGTATCACTGAAGGGTCATTTGAACTTGAGCATGTTTTCCGTTCCACATGATTCACATCCAGAACAAAGTGCCAAGAGTGTCAAGGCTGTGTTTTAGTTCCCCCATGGGGGCTGTAAAGCCCATGTTTGAGTTTTTCTCTTGGGCCCCTAACCCTTCAGGCTTTGATGTTTTCAACATCATTATCGTTTTATTATGTGGTCGACCATTCCACTCCTATAAGTGTCTCTCTCGCTGCTATTTTCTCTGCAGCATGAAGCGCATTGAATTAAAAAAAAACATAAATGATCTGAGCGGGTACAGGGCTAAATGTAGACACTCGTCTTTTCAAAACCACAAAAGTGTTGTCGTTGACAACTCCATCGGTCTTCCTTGAGAACCTAATGCAATGGCATTGACTCTCTGACAGGAGATTGTGGCTAATTATAAACCCTCGATACAAATAGACCGTCTTCAAAGACCACATCAGAACACAGTACAGTGTTGTTCTGTGTTCTGATGTGTCTGAGGGTTTGATAACTGATACCAAAGGTTCCCTTACATCATCACACGCAGGACAACGTGACTGCAAACAAAAGCTACGGCCAACAAAAAATATCATATGACAAACAATATGGTTTACCCACGCACCAAAACATATCAGTTTAGTTCCGGGCCTTGGTGCACTCAAACTCCTGCCAGACTCTCAAGGTGTATAGCACCCTAGGAAGCGCACAGTGCACAGGTCACCGAGGGAAAACAATCACTTTATTTATATTGCGTTTACAAAGCAGTTGTAAGTAAATGAAGTGCCTACAACAGCAAAACAATACAATGATTAGAACAATTAGATGATTAAATATGAATTTAAATGCTGGAGGGGGTGGGGGAAGTTGGGGACAGAGGGGATGAGTGATACCAGTGACTGTGTGTGTGTGTGTGTGTGTGTGTGTGTGTGTGTGTGTGTGTGTGTGGTGACAGTAGTGCAGAGGGCCTGAAGGCTGGCAGGGCATGTAAGCACATGCCGGTGAATGCTGCTCATCCATGTCTTGAGATCTCTTTCGCACAGCTGCCTCCACTTGTACACACAAATGTAAAGAGCCCCACACAGACAAACATGCACCGCACCGTGTTTCTCTGGGCCTGGTGACGGTGGTCGACTCTCTGTTGTTCGTATTTTGTCATGCGTCTGTCGCTAGACGACTAGGACCTAGGACTGGGACTTTGAGAAAACATCGACCGTTAACGCTCCCTGTGGTGCTCTCCTCTTCTCGTCTTCCAGGGGTGTCTTCTCGCGTCCCGGAGATCATGGCATCGGGGACCCACTCACCGGGGGGCCCCAACGGAATCATCCGGAGCCAATCCTTCGCCGGCTTCAGCACGCTACAGGAGCGACGCTCGCGGTAAGCAGAGCACACCTGCTGTGAATCTGTTGGAAGAAAACTTTGAAATACCCCCTGAATGGACAGAGTAGAGCTATGTTGTGAGATGTGTTTGACACCGCGGTGTAATAGACGCAGGACAGGCGAACACACGTAGGGACGGTCATGCTCGTTCAGATGTGCAATATAAGGTGTACAAGGCTGTAGTATAGTCAAGTGGAGGGAAAGTAATGACAACAAAGGGAGAATTGTGGATGTCTGAGTGTTCAAGCACAAGTAAGAGATCCAAGTCTGATCTGCCTGCACACTTTCCAACTACACTTTGTTCTAAAAGGGTTAATTGATCATATAAACAGGCTTCTTCACAGCCTGGGGCATTTGTGACGCAGGCTTAGTGAAGGGTTTTGTTTGAAATGTGTCTCAGTCCTGCTCCTTAAAAGGCCCAAACTATCTCCCTGCCGAGTGTTGTATCCCAGCTGACTCCAGGGTCCGTGTTTCAGTGCCTGTGTTGGGGATCTGTTTGATGTGGCTACTGCTGGTGAACAATTAGATGCCGACCCCCACAACCTCGGTCCCCACTCCTCCTCTTGAAAGCGCAGACGGGGGGAACTGGCTGGAATAAATCAAACGTGTTGGCGACTGAGATCAGCCGACAAGTTTCTATTCTGATAACGAGCGACGCTGTGTGTGTGTGTGTGTGTGTGTGTGTGTGTGTGTGTGTGTGTGTGTGTGTGTGTGTGTGTGTGTGTGTGTGTGTGTGTGTGTGTGTGTGTGTGTGTGTGTGTGTGTGTGTGTGTGTGAAATCAACCCACATCCGTCTGGCATGTGAATGGGTGTGTGGTTATACACAAGTGCGTGCACGATTATGTGAGTACTTGTGTGGAAGCGTGTGTGTGCCGAGTATTCTCCTAACCCCGACCGCGGGGCCAGACGAGCTAACCACGGCTAACGGGTCCTCGGGGCTACGTCACATCTCCGTGTGTCTGTCCGCCCCGTCGTGTTATGTGTGTGCGGCGGCGGCAGCGGCGCTCTGAGCAGGGCACGCCGCGAGCGCTGGAGGGCAGCGGAGCGTGGCTTGTCGCGGCTCGTTGGGATCCACAACTGCCGGTTTCTCTCTCCATCGTCACGTAGATGACTCGGGTGTTTCGGCACAAATGCCTGAGGAAATGTCATCCGCCAGCTAAATCTGCAACCTCGAGTCGGCCCTTTAAGTATTTAAATGTCTGTGAGCGGCCCGGTCTACGAGTGTGAGCCAGAAGTGGGATGATCCTAACGGATTTTAGTTTTCTTATATTATTTTGAGGTTATTATACGATGTGGCCGTGTTCAGCCACCAGGCCTTTGTTCTGATGCCCCCCCACTTAAATCAGCCCCAGAGTGGACCTCTTGAATTAGCCCAGCCCATCAACTTCAGTTAATTTGCGTCCCTTTAAGTAGAAGAGGCTTGTCATTTCCCATGGCTCATATGAGCAGCTTTCTTTACCCAGTTAGTTGAATTGGAGCCTTTTGTATACATTTTTTTTCTTTCTTTCAAACATGCAAATCTTGTACCCTTAAAACATTATACCAATTCAAAAATAAACATAACAGTACATATTGCAAAACAAATAGAACATTACTAATGATGCGTTTGTGCTTTTGTATACAAAAATACATGGAATATATCCACTCATTCATGCGTGTGTTTCACTGTGTGTGTATGTGCATATGCAGGTGTAACTCCTTCATGGGGAACGCGGTTGTCCAGAAGAAGCCCCAGTCCAAGCCCAAGAAGCCCCACCTGTCGGGACACAAGGGGAGCAGCGGATCACGAGACCCCCAGCCTAAGAGGCTGGAGGAGGTGTACACCGCCCTCAAACAGGGCCTGGAGTGAGTCTCACACGCACGCACACACGCACGCACGCGCGCACACACACACACACACACACACACACACACACACACACACACACACACACACACACACACACACACACACACACACACACACACACACACACACACACACACACACACACACACACACTCCCTGTGTGTTGGTTGTTTCCTTTACACTTCTGTTAGTAAACAAAGATTGCCTTTCCTTTGTCCAACAGCCTGAGGCTGAGGCACACACTAGCACAAGGCATGACTTTAAATGTCACCTTAGGTGTGTGTTGTCTCATGTAAATTGACAGCCTTTGTGTTTTGAGGGAGCTAAATCAACTAGCCTTTTGTTACCGGTAATTGGACAGTGAACTGTCCAATTACCTCAGTTCGGAGGTAGTGAGGTTTGCTTTGTCAGGAAAAAACATCCATGCATCACCCAGTCAAGCCCTGCTCATAGCAACTTGACAGCCTTTAACCTCTAACCTGTAAGCCGTGAAGGACTTTGCTCTTTGAGGCTGACTCGACTCCCCCCCCCTGTCTCCCCCCCCTGTCCCCCCCCCCCCCCCCCCCCCCCCCCCCCCCCCCCCCCAGTGAGTACCTGGAGGTCCACCAGACGGAGCTGGACAAGCTGCTCTCCCACATGAAGGACATGAGGAGGAACTCTCGCCTGGTGAGATATCACTAAAACATCTCCGCTGCTTCTTACCGGGCGGCTGTTGGACCAGGTCCGAGAGTCCGTTGTAAAGGAGGATTGATGTCGTCACAATGACGGCTGGCCCCCTCTTTAATGATGTGACTGGCGGTTAACGGCTGCACTTGTGCATGTCTCTGGAAGCCTCTCGCCTTCATTATCATTTAAATGATCCTGGAGTCGAACGTGAATGTTGAGGCTGAGGTTACCCAGATGGCGGATGCCTTTTCTCGACATACATTAATTCACACACGTATGCATGTGCACGCACACACAGACGCAATCAGTGTGCACGCTCACATG